>NW_027310125.1:0-200000 GCF_047496795.1 Chiloscyllium punctatum
TTTGAACATATTACTCTGTTGTACATGCACTGTACCAAGGACCACAGCACACAGGCATTGCCAAAACATTGGGGGATGTTCATCTACTTCTTTCGATAATGTAGCTTTCTCATTTTCCAGACCTCCAGATCTCTATCCTCTCTCTCGTTCTCCCTTTGTATCTAGTTAAGAAATCCACCAATTATTCTTCGTGTCCCGTCTCCCAAAACTCCTCCTTTCGGTTTATATCTAATGCTCTTTCAAGATGTAATGTGGTTATAATTGAGCAATGTAACTACCAAGACATGCGGGCGAAGCTGTCCAGAGTTAATTGGAAGGGGAACTGAGCAGGAAAGACCATGGAGCAGCAATGGGAGGAGGTTCTGGGGATAAATTCGGAAGATAATACCAGAAATGCAACCCAAAGAACTTGAAACATACTCAAGGGAGAACAAGGCAGCCATGAATGATAAGGCATCAAACCAAAAGAAAATATACAATGTGGTGAAGATGATTGGGACTCCAGAGAATTCATTGGCTCTGAAACTACATAAGGCTGGCATCACTGACACTACAGAGCTCTTAATCATGGTCAGGTAAAGAAACAGGCGAAACACATTCACTTTAAACACAGCAGATTGGTATTTCTCAATGAAAAATATTTAGGTGAATTAAATATTTGAATTAAGATCAGTTAAATGCTTTTGCGGAATGTGTCAGATTGTAAGCAAGACCCGGGGAGAGAGACCCTCAGCAGGATAAGAGTTTGAAAATGGAAGTATTTCCACATCAGAAACCAGGTTCGGTCACTGAGTGCAGGGCTGATGGGTGAATGGGTCTTAGTGAGAATTGGGGAACAGACAGCAAAATTGCATTGCAGATATTGCACCTCGAAACTGTGTATTCACGTAGTGCTGTAGATCACAGAAGCAGGAGAAGCAGATCTGCATTCAAACACAACCTGTAACTTTTTGCCAGGGTAACACCTCAGTCTGTCATTGGCATCAACACCATCTATGGCTCAGTGACGAGTGTGGGTGAAGATGTCAGGGTCAGAATCACGTGAACTTTACCTGATGCTAACTCATTAAAGCTACCAGACTTGACCAACAGATCTGTTCGAAGCAAACTACTCCGAGGTCTGAAAGGATGAAACCGGACAGAAAACCCAGCCTCAGCATCAATGTCGGAAAAGGGAATGGGAACACAGTCCTGTCGACCCTGCAGAAACCTCCTTCCTAACATCTGAGAGCTTGTGACAGCATTTACAGACCTTTCCCACAGACTTCACAGAAACATTGGGAATGGAAAACACATTGAGCCTCCCCATTCTAGTTCATGGAAAAACTCTCCTCAATGCACTTACCCCACATGATATACATATCCGTTAATGTGAGTAACCTTGGGAAGCTATAAAATAGGCGGTGCAGTAGTACCTTTGGTCCATCGAGTTTGCTAACCAATTCAATATAATGATGGTTGGCCCTTCATTTCCACACCGTACTCCTGCTCTCCCACCATCCCTTTACTGTCTCTAAATCCTTATTTATAATCAGTGTCTCGGTTTCCAGGTGCGAGAGAATTCCCCAGGTTCCCGAGTCATTGAAAGCAGACATTTATTATCATCTCAATGCAGAGTGACTGCCTGTATCTAATACTGTGGCCCCTTGTTTTACAAGTCCCAGGCAGGGGAATTATCATTCCTGCTTCCAATCTGTCTCACCCTGTCAGAGTTTTATATATCTCACTGAGATCTCCACTCATTTTCCTAAACCCCATGGAATACTTGCCCAGTCTCCCATACTCTGCTCCCATAACAAGCCCGTCATCCCAGAGACCAGTCTGGTCATCCTTCACTGCTCTCCCTCAATGTCAGGTTTGTCCTTTATTAGGTAAGGAGACCAAAACTCCCCACAATAGTGCACAATGTTCAAGATGATATCTCACCAAGGCCCTGTACAGCTGCAGTAAGACACCTTTTCTCCTGGACTCACATCCCCCTGAAATGAAGATCCACACACCATTTATCTTCCTCACTGCTTTCTGTTTCTGCAATATTACTTTCAGCAACTGGTGTACAAGGAGATGCAGATCCTTTTCAGTGTTGCAGCTCCCCACTTGGTGGGTCCGTGTTCACTGGGCAGCGTGCCAATGCCATGCCCAGTATTGACTTCTGGTTACAGAACTCACTGCGCTGCAGGGGCCTCAGAGGTTTATGCAGAAGGAAACAACAAACAGGAGCATACGTCCCTTTGTAGATCAACATGTTTCAACCAATCCCTTTCAAATGGTAGGCTGACAATTTATCGTTTCCACCAAAGAGCACACCGTCTCCTCTATCCACATTGTTCTCCATCTGTCACGTATTTACCCATTCACTCCACTTGTCTTATCGGTGCTTTTTTATAACCTCCTCACCCATTCACAATCCCACATCCGTTAGTGCTGTCAGCAGGCTGGGATATATTGTATCTGATTCCAGTAACCAAATGTTTAAAGGGCACTGTGAACAGCTGGGCCCCAAGCACCGATCCCTGTGACATCTCAACAACCGTCCTCTGTTAATTTCTATTAATTTATTTCGTGAATCTCGGAGTCACTGGCTGGGCCAGCATTTATTGCCCGTCCCTAGTTGCCCTCGAGAAGGTGGTGGTGAGCTGCCTTGTTGAACGCTGCAGTCCACCTGCTTGGTTGACCTCAAATGCCATTAGGGAGGGAATCCCAGGATTCTGACCCAGTGACTGTGAAGGAGCGGTGATAAAATTCCAAGTCAGGATGGTGACTGGCTTGGAGGGAACCTGAAGATGATGGTATTCCCATACATCTGTAGCCCTTGTCCTTCTAGATAGACATGGGAGTTGTGAAGATGGTCTCTAAGGATCTTTGGTGGATCATTTTATTGCAGCATGTAGATAGTAAAACACTGCTGCTGCTGCTGAGCGTTGATGGTGGAGCATTGTGGATGAAGGGACAGTCAAACTGGCTGCTTTGTCCTGGATGGTATAAAGCTTCTTAAGTGTTATTGGGGCTGCACTCATCAAGACAAATTGGGAGTCTTCCATCACACTTCTGACTTATGCGTTGTAGATGATGGACAGACATTTGGAAGTCAGGATGTGAGTTACTCGCCGCAGTATTCCTAGCTTCGGACCTGCTCTTATTGTTACTGTGTTCATGTGGCGAGACCAGTGAGTTTCTGAGCAATGATTACCCACCAGGAATTTGACACTGGGGGATTCAGTGATAGTAACACCATTGAATGCCAAGTGGCAGGTTAGATTGTACTTTACTGGTGATGGTCATGGCCTGGCATTCGTGTGGCCTGAATATTACTTGCCACTTGTCAGCCTGGATACTGTCAAGATCTTGTCTCATTTGAACATGGACTGCTTCAGTATCTGAGGAGCCACAAATGTTGCAGAACATTGTACAATCATTGGCGAACATCCCCACTGCTGACCTTAAAATGGAGGGAAGGTCATTGATGAAGTAGCCCTGAAGAAGTTTTCGGTCACTGCCCGAGGGACTCCTACAGACTTGGAGCTGAGTTGACTGACCTTTATCAACCATGACCACCTTCCTACGTGTCAGGTATGATTCTAACCAGCGGGGAGTTTGCCCCGATGCCCATTGATTCCTGTGTTGCTAAGGCCCCTTGATACCACACATAGTCGAATGCAGCCTTGATTTAAAGGGCTATCGCTCTCACCCCACCTCTGGAATTCAGCTCTTTTGTCCATGTTTGAACCACGGTAATGAGGTCAGGAGCTGAGTGGCCCTGGTGGAGCCCAAACTGGGCGTCATTGACCAGGGTATTACTGAGCAAGTGCTACTTAAAAACACTGAGACCTTCCACCACTTTACTGATGATCGAGAGGAGACTGATGGGGTGGCAATTGCCCCGGATTGGATTTGTTCTGCGTTTTACATACAGGAACAATGATTACTTGGGGTAATTTTCCACGTAATCAGGAAAAGCCATTGTTGTAACTGTATTGAAATAGTTTGGCAAGGGGAGTGGCAAGTTATGGAGCACAAGTTGTCAGTACTATTGCCAGAATGTTGTCAGAGTATGGACTCTTTGGAGAGTATCCAGTATCTGCAATCGATTCTGGATATCGCGTGGACGGAATCGAATTGTTGATGACTGGTAACTGAATTGCTGAGGACCACTGGAGGGGGCTGAAATGGATCATCCACTCAGCACTTCTGACTGAAGATTGTTGCGAATGAATCAGCCTTATCTTATACACTGAAGGGCTGGGCTCTTCCATCATGGAGGAAGGGGTTATTTGTGGAATCTCTTCCTCCAGTGAATTGTTTCATTGTCCCCAACGTTTCTCGGCTAGATGTGGAACAACTGCAGAGCTTAGATCTGTTCCTTTGCTTGTGGGATCACTTAGCTGTGTCTATTACTTACTGCTTATGCTGTTTGGCGCATAAGTAGTCCTGATTGGTGGCTTCACCAGGCTGACACCCCATTATCAGGTATGCCTGGTGCAGCTCCTGCCATCCTGCACACTCCACTGAACCAATGTTGATTCTCTAGATTGATGGCAATTGTGAGGGGGATATGCGGGAGGCCATGAGGTTATGCAGGAGTACAACTTGGCTGCTATTGATGACCCACAACACCTTATGGACATCCAGATTTGAGCTGCTAGATCTGTTCGAAGTCTGCCCTGTTTAGCAACGTGATAGTACCACCCAAAATGGTGGAGGTTATTCTCAATGTGAAGGTGTGATTTTGTCTCCACAATGACTATGTGGTGGTCGCTCTTACCGATAGTATCATGGACAGATACTTCTGTAATTGGCAGATTAGTAAGGCTGTGTTCAAGTTTGTATTTTCCTCATGTTGGTTCTTTCCCCACCTGCTGCAGAACCAGTCGAGCAGTTCTATCCTTTGGGGCCTGGCCAGCTCGCTGTAATGCTGTCACTGAGATACTCTTGTTGGTGAACATTGAAATCCCCCACCCAGAGTAGATCTTGCGTCCGTGCTACCCTCAGTGCTTCCTCCAAGTGTTGGTCAGCATGGAGGAGTACTGATTCATCAGTTCAGAGAGGCTGGTACATGGTAATCAGCAGGAGGTTTCCTTTCCCATGTGCAAAGTAATGCCATGAGACTTCATGGGATACAGAGTCACTGTTGAGGACTCCAAGAGCAATTCCCTTCTAACTGTATCCCACTGTGCCGCCACTTCTGCTGTGTCCGTCCTGATGAGACAGGAGATATTCGGGGTAGGTAATGGGGTGTCTGCGATATAGTCATACTCACAGAATCATACCTTACAGACAATGTCAGGCTGTTGCTTGACGAGTCTGTTTATTTCTACTCACCATTTCCTGCCAGCTGTCCCATTCTAGAAACATAGCCATATATTAGCCCCCAATCCACTCAGATTTGATTTTGCAAATTGGGCTTGGAGCTTTACCAAAATCTTTCTAAAAATCCACATGTTTTACATCCATTGTTTCTCTTTCATTTGTCTCCCATTCTGTTTCTCAAACATAATTCCCATTTCATAAATCTACGTCAGTGTTGCCTATGACCATTACTTTCAGCCACAATAATTTCTCCTAAACCATTTACTTACTATGTTCTATGTTCAATGTACTCTATCATTTTCCTCCACCAGACTCGGTTTTCCTTGTATTGTTTGAAAGTTCTGTGAAGACAGAACTGAAGTAGTGGCTTCATAGTTCTGCCATTTCCCTGTTTCCCATTCTCTATTCTCTGGTTTCAAACTGTAAGGAAACTGTACTTGTTTTCTCATATTTCTCACATTGACATAATTTAACCAGCTATTACAGTTCACTCTTTTAACCCTTGTGAATATACTCTTCAGAAAGCCATCAATTCCTGCCTTAGACTGCTCAATAATTGACCTTACACACCATACGCTCACAGGAGCACAGACTCTGTGCCAACAGAAATACAGCACAATCTATATTAGTCCCACTTTCCTACACCAGGCCCATAGCCTGGAATGTTATGACACTTCCATGTGCTCGTCCAAATACTTTTTAATGATTGTGAGGTTACCCGTGATAATCCCCCTTTTCAGGAAGTAATCCCAGAACCCCACATCCTCAAGGTGAAAAAAATATTTAAATCCTCTCTGAACCTCAAACGTTTCACTTTAAAAGTGTGCTCATTTGTTCTTGACCCTCTGACTAAAAGGAACAGCTGCTGTCTTTCCACCCTGTCCATGTCCCTCATAATCTTATCCTTCTGAATCCCTGACCCCTCAGCTTTCTCTGCTCCAAAGAAAACAACCCGAGCTTATCCAGCCTATCTCCATAGCTGATATGCTCCATCCCAGGGAACATCCTGGTGAATCAGCTCTGCACCCTCTCCAGTACAATCACATCTTTCCTGGAATGTGGCTCCCAGAGCTACATACAGTACTCCAAAGCCCTGTATTGCTCTTATAATCTACTCCTGATTAGGAAATGCTACACCCAAGGTCCAATTCTTAACTAGTCCATTAACCTGTCCAGTCACATTCAGGGATGTGTGGAGAAGCACACCCTGAAGTTCCCAGTGTGCTGCCATTCATTGAGTCCTCCCCTGTCTGGTTCCTTCTCCCAATGTGCATCAGCTCATATTTATCAGGGTTACATACCATCTGACATTGATTTGCCCATCTGACCAATCATCTGCATCTTCCTGTAACTTAAGGCCTTCCTCCTCACTGCGAACCATCCGGTCAATCTTAATGTCAAACATACAGTTACTTATCACACCTCCCCCACTCTCCACCTAGCCCCCTCCACATTCACATCTTTTTTTATGAATAACACAAACAATAAGGGACACAGCACTGATCCCTGTGGTACACCAGGGGACACTGGTCTCCAGTCACACAAACAGCCTTCTCCCACCACCCTCTGCCTGCTACCATTAAGACATTTCTCCTTGTAACCTGTCAAGGTATCCTTCATATTGTGAGATTTTACATTATTTCTCAGTATCCCAGCTGGAAATTTGTCAGAGACCTTCCTACAAAACTAAACAATCGACCTCCTCAAACTAATTCAATCAAATCCATTAGATGCGACTTCCTTCTGATAAAGTCACGATGATTATCTCTGATCAAACCTTGTGACTCTGATTGGAGTTCGATTTTCTCCTTCCCTATTTTATCCTGTAGTTTCCTTAACAGTGATCTAATACTCACTCGTCTATAGTTCCCTGGTCTATCTCTCCCACCCTTACTGTTAAGTGGAATCGTATTAGCAGTCCTCCAGTTCTCTGGCACCTCCCCTATGATCAGATTCTAATTAAAATATTCAATCAGTGTCATTCCTCCCTTGACCCCAACAGCCGCCTGTGATACAACTCTTTCAGACATGGAGATTGGTCCAAATTTGTACAGAACAAAGCCTCAAATCCCTACTCGTATTTTACATCAATCTGTTCAAGAGTTGTCCAGTCCATCTTCTTGAATTCTGTACCTGCATCCTCCTTCTCCCAAGTAAAATAGATGTGAAGGTCTCCTGTTACAATCCATCATTGTTCTGCAGCTTGACACGCAGATTGCCCCTTTGGTTTCTAATGTACACTGACTGTTTGCTGATTATTCTGTTCTACTTGTCTGTGTAGAATATCATGGGATTCCCCCAGATCTCACCTACTTGTACTTCCTCATGTCCCTCTGTTATTCAGTCCTTTCGATGTTTCTAAGATTCACTACAATCACCTCTCATGTTTCGAAACTTGAGATTACAGGCTGAGTTACCCCGTCAGACAACCTTGCCAACGTAGGGGTTAATGTGGAGAATAGCTTTTTTAAGTTCCTCTGTAGTCAGTATATTCTTTCTTAGATTGGGAATCCGAGCGATACACAATAGTCTAAGTTTAGTCTCATTAACACTCGATGCAACTGGTGCACGACATCCTCTATCTTCCAATTACATTCACATGAATGTAAACCTAATTTTTCTTTCCCATTTGCATATGTTCTTCCTAATACCTCTCAGTTTAACTTTTCTTATGAGCTCAGTGTGTGAGTTCTTTTAAAAAGCTCATGAATATCTAACTATACATTATCCATTTGTTGTTCATTGCCTATGTCCACAAGAATCATCTTCAAACCATTCCAAAAAAATGTTTGCCACTGCTGGTTTTCCATTCATCGGTGCATTCTCACACTCCCCAGTTATGTTTTAACCTTCTAAATATCTAGTAGCATGTTCTTTGTAATCGAGTCCAGGAGATACCTGACTGCGGATGACAGGTTATCTGGTCTGTCGTTTACCATTCTCCAAATTTATCTCTCCTTAAATTGTTGGATAATATTTATAACCTTTACCTTATCCAGATTGGATAAATGCCTTTCGGGAATGTGTCGGAAAATAAAGGGAAAATCCGCGATGCAATCAACATGTCTATTGCTGCTTCCTCTGAAATTCTTGTATGAAGTACATCTAGTCTGTCAGATTTATAAATACTCAATCCAGCTTTCTTTTCAAAGATGACCCCAACACTGATAACAATGATCTTAGACTTTACTTACACAAGTCCCATGGTCACTTGGTATTTCTGGGAGAATTTCTGGACATTCTTCCATGGAGATAGACACAAAGGAACTGTTTCTTTTCCCTGCGATTTCTCTGTAATCTGCAATAAATTATCCTGTGTGCACACCAACTGTTCCACATTTGACCTTGTTTTTATTTTTTTCATACATTGATAGACGCTTTTTAGCAGTCTTTATGTTTTTCTTCCGTTTGCATGCTTTTTCTCTTTCTGATTTTGGTCATCCTTTGCTGGGTCCTACATTTCTCTGAATCCACTGGCTTACTGCAACACTTGGCATTTTCCTAAGCTGCATCGAATATGTCGATGAAGGTGGGGTTGAAAGTGATAGTCCGAGAGGAGGGTGCACCAGATTGATAGGAAGGAAGGTGGACACATAGGAACATTCAAAAGCGCGGTGCTGACTTGGAAGGTTGGAGTAGGATAAGGTGGGATTAGGGGAAATGGGGAAATCAACTATGATCCCCTGTGGTTGGAGGGTCCCAAGGCAGAAGAGGAGGCTTTCTTACTCCAGGCTTCTGGTGGCTCCGGTTAGGCGATGGAGCAGGCCCAGGACTCTCATGTCCTTGGCAGAGTGGGAAGGGGAGTTAAAGTGCTCAGCCACTAGGCGATGGAGTTGTTCAATGTGGTTGTCCTAGAGATGTTCCCTGAAATGATCTACAAGTTGACCTCCTGCCTCGCCAATGAAGAGAAGACCACATTGTCTTTAATGGATGCAGTAGATGAGGCGTTCTGTCTCCCTTCATTACCTTTCACTTTCAACCCCACCTTCATCTACCTATCGTAATCCCAGCTACCTCCCTCCTGCCGCACCCTCTTGTCATTTATCTCTCAGCCCCCTAGGCCCATAAGCTTCATTCCTGATGAAAGGCTTATGCCTGAAACATCGATTTATCTGCTCTTAGTATGCTGCCTGACTGTGCTTTTCCAGCACCACACCCTTCGGCTCTGATCTTCAGCATCTGTCATCCCCACTTTCTCCTCACACCTTCATGGTCTGCATGACTCAGATTTCAAATGGTTACTTCAAATGCAACAAAAACTATCGTGTACTCAAACAGCATAAAAGAAAACCAATACATTGTTGTCACTGTTCCCAAAATGTCCTTTCCAGCAAAATTTTCAATTAGCTCTTCTGATCACTCAACACCAATTCCTAAATAACCTGATCTCGAGCTCAGTGCTCAACATAATGTTCATGTAAACCATCTCACACACGGTCATGAAATCCATTTTCCCAGCATTAGCATTCAGTTGGGTTAACACAGTTTAGATATAATGTAAGCAGTATATTATTACTGCAGTACCCACAAATGTGTATATCTCATTTCCTGTTTTATCATATGTCCAGCATTTATATTGCAGCTTTCACTTTGAGATATAACTCCCATCAATGTTTGCTCCATCTTACTAGATTCTGTGGAATCTGAGCGACGTGGGCTCTGGAGAGATTAATAGTAGAGATCATCTCGCCACATCATTTATGATCTTCTCTAACTTTAATTTCTCCAGATCTCCCGTGATGCTGATGGAGTAGAGAAGGACAATGATTTTCCAACAATGCTCTACATTCCCCCAGACAGCTGGGACTGCTCTAACCTGGGTGGGAACCTTACAACAGGCTGGTAAAGTGTTGCTGCTGCTGTACAGGGTCTTAGTGAGATCACATCTGGAGTAGTGTGTACAGATTTAATCTCTTCAGTGAAGAAATGATGTTGTTACATTGGAAGCAGCTCAGAGATGGTTCCCTCAACTGATTCCTGCAATGAAGGTGCTAGCTTATAACGAAAGGATGATCAGGTTGATCCTTTAGCCATTGGAGTTTGCAAAAAATAAGGATGACCTTATTTCAACATAGGTGACAGATGTAGTCAACGAGTGAAGCGAATTACACAGATAGTGGAGGAACCATTGCGTTCTCCAGTGTGTTATGCAGGAACAACAGAAGGATATTCAAGCCTTCGACCCTGTTATACCAAAACAGGATGAGGCTATTCAGCCCCTGGAGCCTGATATACATTTACAGAAGGAGACCAATCAGCCATTCAACCCTGTAACAGTAGGCCATGCTGCAGCAGTATCCTGTTAAACAGCAACAGGATCAGTCCATTCAGCCTCCTCAAGTCTGTAACATAGGAACTGGAAGAGGTCACACAATGACTGGAAATTGTTACACTGGGATAACAGGAGGCCATTCAGACCCACCGAGCCTATTGCAAGGGAATTGGATAAGGATAAAAACAATCTGAGACTTCTTTAATGAGAAAGGAAGAAGTAATTTCGACACGTGTCTGTTGTACGGGAACAAGAGAAGACCAATCAATCCCTCGGAACCATCTCCCGGATACATGAGGAGACCGTTCAATATTTCGATGGAGAAGTATGAGAAGACCCGTCAGCCCATCAAAATGTTAGAGAGCAACAGTAAGATTCCAGAATCTCCCAATCCTCTAAAGGATCAAAATGGAGGAGGTCATTCTGGCCTTGGAAACGACAACATGGGAACACCAGAAAGACGTCAGCCCATCGTGTTTGTACACCAGCAGGATGGTGAGTCCATTCAGCCACACATGGCCCTTACACAGCAACTGGAGCAGATCTCTTAAAGCCTTGTGCCCATTAAATAGGAATTCAAAGAAAACGTGCAGGTTTTTGAAAGGGATGAACTTATAATAATGGTATACATTAGGGACTAAAGTGTAACAATAAACCATTGTAATTTAAGGCTAATTGTTAGAGTCCATTGTTCAGGACATTTGCAAAATTAAACAACAATCCGTCAGAGTCAACATGGTTTTACAAAGGACAAATCAAGTTTGAAGTGTTTGCTTGAGTTATTTGAAGATGTCACAAAAAAGGTGGATCGTGGGAGATGGAACATCTCAGGTATTCCTGAAGGCATTGGATGTGTCGCTTCTCCAAAGACTAAGTGGTAAGATCAGACAACATGGGTTTAGGAGTAATTTATTCGCTTGGATGGAGGATTGGTTAACCAACAAAATGCAGTCAGATGGAATAAATGTGTCATTTTATTTTGGCAAATGCAATTTGTGGGGTACCATTGATTTCAGTACTCATGCCTCAACCATTTGCGATCGATGGTATTACTGTACTCGGTTGATGGGATAGAAAATACAATGCCACATTTTCAGATGACTCTCACATTGGTGGGAAATTACTTTGGAATGACGATGCAAGAGATTTTAAAACTATATGGATAGGTTGCGTGAATGGGCCAAAATTTAGCAAGGAAAATTAATGGGAATAAATATGGGGCTATTCATGTTTGCCAGGATAATAGAAAGACAAATTATTATCGAAATGGAGAGAAAGTTCAAAGTGCTTAAGTGCAGAGGGATCTGGGTGTCTGCTTACATATCACAGAAAACCTGCCTGCAGTTACTGCAAGTAATGAGAAATGCAAGCATAATTTCAGTGTTTATTTATAAAAGGATAGAGTAGAAAGGTAGGGAGTGTTGGTGTAGCTACGCAAGGCATTAGTGAGGCTGCAACTGAAGTATAGTTTGGGGGTCCGGCAGAATGAGGTGTTTCCATTGGAGGCAATTCAGAAGAGGTTCATTAGATTGATTCCATATTCGAAGTGTTTGTCTTATGAAGAGTAATTGAGCAGTTTAAGCATATACTCTCGAGTTTATAAGAATGAAAGGAGATCTCATTGAGGTCTGTAACATTCTATAAGTAATTGAATGTGTAGATATGGAGTGGATTTTTTTTTCATGTGGCGCAATCTACAATAAGAGACTAGAGTTTTAGGATGGAGAGATGGCAGGAAAGTAGAACAGAGGCCGTGTTGACATCAGTGTCATTGAGGGGTTGGATTCCTCACAGATGCTCCTTGTTCTTTTTCAACCCTTCGACAGTGTTTCACTGGAATGGGGGAGGACTGGGTATCATACAGGAGCAGGCACTCAGGATAAATCAGTCTCAATCAGTTAGACAGAACGTAACCAGTAGGGTCACTATTTACAATCGATATCAATGATCAGGAGGATGGAACAGATATACAGATGCTGAGTTTGGTGATGTCGCTGTGGTAAGCAAGAGAATAAATTATCAAGAGAGGGTGGAGAGTCTGCAAATAGATTCAGAGAGATAAAGGCAATAGATAATAGTTTGGCAGGTGGAATTTAACATGATATAACCTGTCATTTCATTTACAGGAATAATGGAAGGCAGTATGTTACTGAAATGGAGAGGGATTACAGGGATTAATGATACTGTGTACTGGGGGGGTCACTCAGACCCGTTCAGACATGGGAGGGTTTGCTCCATCCCTGATCGTCTATTCCCAGACACCCCAAGTGACCCCATTGCTCTCCGTACACATGGAATACTTTGATGTGGTTGATTGGTGGTGGGGATAGTGTTTTGAAACGTGCATCGAGGGGACGGCCTTTATCCAAAATATATTCATTCCTTTCTACGTGGAGACCCGATGACGATGGGACTGGCTGACTGCTTCTGAATGAAGAGGCCGTGACTGCTGCCAGGACAGTGGGTATTCACCGACATGATGTACTGTGATGGGCACGCTGTGACATTAATGGAGTGAGAGAGAGCTCCTTCAGTTCCTCTACATCTCCGCATTGACGTGGATACTTTGCAGATGCCATAGACACCATCGGGAATCCCACTATCCAGTATAGATACAACCGGCAGCTCCCTGCTGAGGGAGAAACAATCTATTTACCTCATACACCATATATATCCTCCATCACCGAATGGTAACATTAATGTTGAGATGCTGGGAGATGATGGATATGTCACCTAGTCCTGCCTGGAAAGTTCTGGATCATTGAAGCTGAATGAAACAGTGACCCTCACAGCCCCTGGCAGCACCATCCTCCCCCTGGTGTGAGGCTGCAGGGCGTGTTGAAGGAGGTGACACCGCTCTGTGACCAGCTCCTTGTTCAGTCAGGGTCCCCTCATACTTTGATCCTGGGTTAAGTGGAGTTTGGGAAATTGTTCCTGGAAAACCCGGGGTGGATACAGCAGATCCCTTTCCCCACACACACTCACTGTGTGATTTCAGAGCTTCCCCTCTCTGCAGCTTCTGCTCCATTTGTTGTTCATGTTACAGACCCAGATGCTGTAGCTGCAGTCCCCGTGCTCCATCCAGAGTTGGGTCACCAAATCCTCAGATCTCCCTGAATGTCTGAGGCAACTGACAGCACAACCTCCAGCAAAACATCCCCTGCCCCTCCACTAAATTTTCAATTGCAGAAGCCAGTCAGAAGCCACTCGCTACAAGTGTTTTCGACCAGACCAGATTCCCTCAAAATATTTCCAGAAGGCCGTTTAGACCCAAACCTTTACTTATTTTAAATATAGATGTGAAGTGTGTGTTCCAGTTATGTTGTGACTAGTCAAACCACTCAACTTTGAGCAAAATATAATCTATTCAAATGCTTTAGTTAAAATACAATCAAAGAAAAGAACGTTTTGGGATAGCTTATATGTTGGAACACTTACACAAACAATAGATACCGTACCTGTTTGGTTTACACCGCTTGGCACAAAGATATATTCAAATTCAGATCCTTACAGCAGTTTTCCAATCCAGAGGGAAACAAGATGAACAGAGATCTCAGAGAGAAAGGCAGCTGGGGATCACCTATTGAAACATCCAACACTTCTGGGATCCCCAGCAGCTTCTGAATGCTGCAGCTAAAAGTAAAATGAAGAAATCTGGTCTGGGAGAGCTGGCCACTGCCCTTCCATTGTTACCACCGTTTTAATGAAACCTAAAATCTCAGTTATTTATTTAAACTGTTTTCAGACAGCAGTTCTGCACCTCTGCCTTTAACACCTCTCTTCAAAAGAAAACCCCAAGAGAAAATAACCTTTTTAACAGTGATAGTGTCCTCACAACTCCATCTTTAATAAAATAATCCATCAATACACAATGGTGGATTCATTTTAGACATCCTACTCTTCCTCTATTAGTAGACTGAAATGCATTTATATTACATTGACTCTGAGCATACAAATATTCACATCTATTTCGATTTCAGTCATTTTACTCCTGCCACAGAATGCCTTTGTCTTTCTTCATCCAAGTCTCCACACTTAGGTTTTATCACCCTGTCGCCTGTATAGTTTCAAACTGAATGGTAGCAATAATAAGCTCAATCGAAACAGACTGGTATTTTTCTCCCTAAACTTAACCAAAAACTTTAAGGGGTTATGATCAGTGATAAAGATTTGTCTCAGGTATGTTATTGGCAATGTAAATCTGAAATGTTGCAACGCCAACACCAAGGCCTCCTTCCCCATTGTGGAATAAATCTGTTGATGTTTCCACTGGACACTCCAATCACACGTTACATAATGTAGCGCTTCTAATCTCTCCACTACTCCCTCTGAATGACATAGCTCCTCATGTCTCAGCATAAAAGAATTACATGCTTCTGTACCTCTTAATGCTCTAACCTCTTTACCTGCTACTCCTGGCCTATGCCTGTAAACCTTAACAAGACCTCGCACATTCTTCTCCATCTCTCACAGAAACCAAACTTTGATTTCTGAACTCAATCATCATCATCAGCCATTTCAGCTTCTAATCTTGCCGTTTTAACTCTGCTCTTCCACACGAGTTTTCACGGCTGCAGCAAGTGAATTGTTGAACTTCTCCAAAATAAGAATCTTTCTAAGAGTGTCATAGGTTTGCTCTGTTTTTAATACCCTTACCACCTTTCAAAATTACTTTGTTTGATCCTTTCAAACTCAATGTGTGTTTAACCAGAGACCCTCTTTTAGATTCCTGTAACGCTGTCTGTCAGTGTCTGGCCCAAGCTCATATACACTTCAGATGGCTTTCTACACACCTCATACTCCCCAGATACCTCCTCCGATAGGGATGCAAATACCTATCAGCTTTGGATCAAATAAACTCACATGGTCACTGGTGTCTGCATTTGTTTAGCCACTTTCTCAAATGAAATTCAAAAGGCTTCCCCATCCTTCTCATCAAATTTAGAGAATGCCTGGATGCATTTAAACGGAACCTCGTTAGGCCATTGGTTACAATAGGGTTGCTCAACCGCACTATCCTCCTCATCCCACCGACATTCTACCTTCATCTCCGCCTTCTATATCAACTTTCATCTCTAATTGCTAACTTTTTAAGTTGAAACTCTCTGCTTTTCTTCTACCCTTTTCTCTCTTTCTTCTTCGTTTCCCTTTCTTTTATTTCTACTTTTCATCATAATTCAAACTCTTTCAATTCCTTCTCAGGTTCAAAGACCATCATTTGAAATTGAATTCCAGCCATTTCCAAAGAGTCTGATGGCGGTTCTACTAAACGTAATTGCCGATCTATAGCTGTAATTATTCTCATTTTCTCACAGACAATCGCAACCCTAACTCCAGGTTGTTTGTCAATTCCGAAAACTTTACCATCATTACCTTTTGTAAAACCGCCAACTTCACTTTTCCACACCCAGAGAACTCTTAAGGACTGAATCTTTTTACACAAAATACTGTTTAAACCAACCGAATTCAACATCCAGAAAAAAGACACTATCAACTACCATACACGACCTTTGAACCCAATAGCCTCCTGGTGCATACTCTCCAGTGTCTGCTTGAGCTTATTCTGGATGATTTGGTTTCCTCCCACATCCAAAGATGTGCATATCAGGTGTATTGGCCATGATAAATTGTTCATAGTTTTCAGGGATGTGTAGGTTAGTTGCCTTGGTCGGGGTAAATGTGTAATAATAGGGGAGAGGAATGGGTCTGGGTAGGTTACTCCTCGGAGGGTCGGTGTGGACTTGTTGGGTCGAATGGCCTGCTTGCACACAGTAGGGATTGTAATTCTAAACCCAATTTGGTATTATCGATTTAGAACCGGACAAGAGTCCCCAGTTTGCTATAGACCAACCAGACTGCCTCAAACTACTTTAAGAAGGTAGGTTGGATGCCAACCTTTCCTTATTTTAAAGGTAGATGTGAGTTGGATGTTCCAGATGTCAAACTATTCAAACCACTCACCATTAAGCAAAACATAATATATTTAAACACTCTAATGAAAATCCAATTAGAAATGAAGATGAATTTAGAATAATTTTTCTATTGGCAATCTTAACCGAATAATGGATACAGTACCTTCTACTAATGAACTGTTCCAATATATCAATATCCCATAAACACACCCCTTGGCAAAAAGGAACTTTCAGACATGCATTCTTGCATACAGTTCTCCAATCCAGGAGGAAACACCATCAAGTGAGGTTCCAGAGAGAATAGCAGCTGTGGATAATTTACTGAAACTTACAACCCTTCTGGCACCCCAAGCACTTGGTGATTGTTGTAGCTACAATATAAAAAAACCTAGAAATCCTGGTCTGTGCCAGCTGGCCATTCTATCTGCTATTTATTTAAAAAACCCTAAAAGCCCCATAAGTTATTTACTTGAGCCGTTTTCAGTAGGCAGTTTTGCCTTTAAGGTCTCTTACTAAAAAAAGGGAGAAAATAACCTCTTATTTAAAAAGTGACAGCAATGTCAGGCAATTTATATGCGTGGTCCTTTACTCAGTGGGCTTCCTTTTGTTACTAATCGCATGGTCACCTGAGAGCGACAGCCACAGGTACAGACCAAGTTACAAGGATGTTTCTCATAACTTCAGAAACACGCCTGTCCATGGACCATCACATGGGACATACCGGGAAGTGAACAACAGCCTGACACACCCCATTTCATTATTTCTGAGCTACACAATGCCAGCACTCGATACACTAGGGAGGCCAAAACCCAAGGCCAGGGAAAGAAAGAAAGGGACAAGAGATTCACATTAAAGACAGAAACAGACAGTTAATTAACTGAAAAGATGTTGTGGAAATATGTGGAAAACGTCAGGGTAGTGGGACTAACTGGCGAAGTGAGATCTTCGAGAGTAAAATTACAAGAATGAGAACATTGAATAAAGGCATTGTCAGATCAGCTGAAATGGTTTGTTACATCAAGTTCTCAATCTGCTTCACAGAACATCACAAACAACATAAACTGGGACAAGATGACAGGCCAGCATGGAGAGCTGTGCAGACCATGCTAGTGTGTTGCTCAGTAAACTGCACTATCTGCACAGCATGAGAGTATGGCAAACTTTACTATGATACGCTAACTATACTCGCAACAGATTTACTGCTTACACTGGGAAGGTTTGCTCTCTCTGCGCGCGCGTGTGTGTGTTCATCAGAGACTGAGGGAGAGTGCGTGTGTGTGTGGGGTTGAATGCAAAACTCATTGTTTGAGAAGGAACACACATGGAGGAAATTATTTTAAATACGAACAACAAGCTTTTTGTTAATCAGTAGAGAGAGCGAGAGAAGTTTCATGGACAGATGAGCTAAAGTGTTTGAGAATGTTAAAATAAAGGCATTGCCAGACACAACAGCAATATACATCGGCGTGCACATGAATGACAGATGGATGGGAGTGTGGTGTGAGTTCAAATCAGATTTGTTTCGGCAGGTTTGAAGCCGGGAGCGTCAGCAGCAGATTATTGGCTTCATTAAGACTGTATTTCATAGCTCAAGGTTCAAACAGCAGATGGAATAAACCAGTGAGATATATTCTGGAGTAGTGAGTATTTCAAATTAGAAATGTCAGGGAATGGTGTCAAGAATCAGCTCATAGTCAAAGGGATCTCCCACAGTTGTGACCTGACTGCTTCAGCTGCAGATATTGGCCAGGAATGGGTTGGAAACAGTGGAAGGAAGTGGAGTTTGTAACCAGAGCAGTAGACAGTGACCTCCATGCTCTTAACAGTAAAGGAAATGAGACAATGCATTTGGTTCTCCCCTGAAACTGAATAGATCAACATAGAGACTCATGAGTAACACAACCAGAACAGAGAGCGAGACAGTAATTGAACACCTTCATTAATGTAGTTCGTAGTGGTCTGTAGAGTGAATATCTGGATGGAGAGATTCAACAGGAACAATAATAGTGGCAGGAAGTGTAGACAATATGAAATAACAATAATACACTCATGACTGGTTTATAGAAAACAAAATCTGGATAGTGACACTCACCAGGAACACCAACGATAGCCAGGAAGGGATAATAAAAGTATTGAATAATGAGAAGAGCGAAATAGATCCGCAATGATAATGACATCCAATCAAATTCAGAAAGATACCAAACATAATCGGATAAGCTCCTGTATATTGTTGGAATATTCCAGTCTAATGTTCTCAGATTCTGATCCATTGTTGGAATATTTCAGTCTAATGTTCTCTGATTCTGATCCATTGTTGGAATATTTCAGTCTAATGTTCTCTGATTCTGATCCATTGTTGGCACATTCCAGTCTAATGTTCTCTGATTCTGATCTCTCCTCACCCTCTCTCTGGATCTGCTGATCCCTGTCAGTGCTGTCAGTGATGCTCCCGCTCATGTTATGGGTTGACACATTGAACGGAGCCCATTTATCATTAAAAGATGGAAAGCTTCCACTGAGATAATTAGAATCCATGGAGATTGGCATTAATCACAGTCACTGAACAAACAGGCCCAGTTAACCAATTCAATACATCACTTTTCATATACTGGTTTTGGATGGAATGGATAAGGTTGCTGAGGGATGGACCATAAATCTTTCAATATTTTTAATCTTTTTTCCCCTTGTATATGAGAGTATTAACAGAACACTGCAGCGGTCTATATATGTTCCACTCTGTCTATGAAAATAGGCAGTTATAAAATGACAGATCTGCTGCGTAAAAAAAAACGTCTGGTGGGCAAGTTTCTAGATACCTGAAACAATGTACGGTACTTATTGACCAGTGTGAGGCTACTCCTGGTTTTAATGCCCTGTTTTCAAATTCTTTCATAACCTTGAGACAGAGCATTGCGACTGCTGCTCAGTAACAGGCCAAAGCAATTCTGTCCCTATGGGCCCCTTACAGAGGGATAGGAGAAGGCCATTCAGCCCATATTAACCTGTTGCTACTTGAAAAGGTGGAAAGTTGGAATATTGGCACATTTTGCCAACAGAATCATTCAAAACAAAGAGATTTGTCACTGCAGCTGTATGAGGTGTCACTGAGAGGGCACCTGGAGTACATTGTGTTGTTTGTGTTTCTGTAACTGAAAAGGAATGGGTCTCCATTAGATACAGTTTACCGGCTGCTCGTAATCCACAGGTTGCTGTGTCTCGGATCTGTTACACAGGGACAGGAGGAGACCATGCAGCCTCTCGAGTGTGTTTAGAAGAACTGGAGGAGGCCATTAAGCCTCTTGGGTCTATTACAGAGGGACAGCATTTCCACTGTAATACAGAGGGACAGGATGAGCCTATTCAGTCTCTCGAGCCCTTTATAGAGGCACAGGAAGTGTTTATTTAACTTTCAAGTTTGTTATGCATAAATATTAGTTTTAAATTAATTATGGAATCGGAATTACCTGATGTCAACATTAAAGTTCTAACTTTGAACAAGGCCAATTTTGAAAGTGTTAGGTGAGCCCTGTGAAAGGCTGATTGGAATACCCTATTCACAGGTAAAGGGATGGTTGGTAAATGCAAGGCCATCAAAACTTGGTTTCAGAGAGTCCAGAGCAAACGTGTTCCTATTAGTGAGAGGGGCAAGGCTGGTGGGTGCAGGGAGTGTTGGATGGCTATATATATTGATGTTATGGTCAAGGTAAGGAAGGAGGCATATGTCAGGTAAACAGAGCTGAGATCAAGTGAATCCCGAGAGGTGTATAAGGGCAGCAAGTGTATCATCAATCGGGAAATCGGGCCAGGAAAATGTGGACAAGAGATTGCTTTAGAAATTGGGTTAATGAGGCATTGAACAAATTCTACAAATCCTTCAATGGCAAAAGATTAACTAGGGAGACAATAGGGCCCCTTAAAGATCAGTAAGGCTACCTATTTATGGAACCACAACAAATTTGAGGGATACTAAACAAGTATTTCTCCTCAGTATTTAATGTGGAGGAGGTTACAAGAGCGAGAGAATGAAGAAATATGCAATGATACCTTGAAAAGTGTCTATATTACAAGGAGGTGTTGGACATTTTAAAACACATAAAGGTGAACTAATCCCTGGGACCTGATCAGTTGTATCCCAGATGTTTGCGGGAAGCTAGGAAATAGATTGCTTATGCATTTTGCTGATATATTTGTAACATTGATTTTCACAGGTGAGGTGTCAAAAGACTGGAGGCCTGCAAACATAGTGCAATTATTTAAGAAAGTAAAGAAAAAACAGGTAACTCTAGATTGGTGAACATGACGTCAATGGTGACTAAATTGTTGGAGGGGATTTCGAGGAAAAAGATCGATATGTATTTGGAAAGACAAGGACTGAAGAGGGCTTTGTACATTGGAGATCACGTCTCACTGACTCGGTGTAATCTTTTGAGGAAGTGTTGAAGATGATTGATGAAGACAGGACAGTGGATGGTGTCTTTATGGAATTCAGTAAGATTACCAAAATGGTCTACATGGTAGACTGGTTAGCAAGGTTAGACTTCCTCGGATCCAGGGAGAACTCGCCATTTAGGTCCAAACTTTTCTTGAATATTGGAGACAGGGCGTGACAGTGACATTTGTTCATTAAACGTGGAGACCTGTGACCAGTGGCGTGCCGCAAAGATCAATAGGGGGTCCACTGCCTTTTGTCACTTATACAAATCATTTACATTTGAGTATATGAAGTATGGTCTGTAAGTTTGTAGATAATACCAGATTTGGTGGTGTCGTCGACAGTGATGAATGATCTCTCAGACTATAATGGGACTTTGTTTAGGTGAACCGAGGAGTGGCAGATAGAGTTTATTTTAGTGAAATGTGAGGTGTAGCATTTTGGCAAAAAATATCAAGGCAAGACATGTAGGTAGGGTCCTGTGGAAAGCTGCCAATCAAGGAGAATTCCATAGAAGTTATCGAATCCCTACAGTTAGGAAACAGGCTTTTCGGCCCATCGAGGCCACACCGACCCTCTAAACAGTATCCCACGAGACAAACCCCTACCCTATCCCTCTGAGCCTGCATTTTCCATAGCTAATCCACCTCGCCTACACATCCCTGGGTACTTTACTCAATTTAGCATGGCCGATCTACCCTTATCTGTATATCTTTATACTGTCGGAGGAAAACATAACATCCGGGGGAAACTCATACAGACACGGGGAGAATGTGCAAACTCCACACAGGCAGTCATTCAAGGATGGAGTTAAACCCAGATCGCTGCGCTCTGAAGCAGCAATGCGAGTCACTGAGCTACTGTGTCACCTTGTGGGGCAGGTTCTCTGTTCCTTGGAATTGCCGTCACAGGTAGACAGCGCAGTGAAGAAGGCACTTGGTGATCTTCCCTTTATTGGTCCGTGCTTTGTGTCTAAACATTTTCACGAGGCGTTGCATCTGTACAGGACATTGGTTTGATCACTTTTGTAATATTGCCTTTAATTCCAGTTTCCCTGCTGTCGGAAAGATGTTGTCAAACTTGAAAGGGTACAGAAGAGATTTAAAATATTGTTGCAGGTGTTGGAGGGTTACAGCTACAGGGAGAGTTTGAATAGGCTGGGGCTATTTTCAAGTGTTGAGGCTGAGGGGTGATCTTAAAGGGGTTTATAAAATCATGAGGGGAATAGATAAGGTAAACAGTCAACGTCTTTTCCCAGGATAGGCGAGTCCAAAATTAGAAGACAAAGGTTTAAGGTGAGAGGAGAAATATTTTAAAAAGGGACATGAGGGACAACATTTTCACACAGAGTCTGCTGTGTGTATGGATTGAACAGACAAAAGAGGTGGTGGAGGCAGGTACAGTTACACCATTTAAAAGGCATTTGGATGGATACATGAATGGGAAGGGTTTAGAGGGAGATGGGCCAAGTGCTGGCAAGGGGGACGAGATTTATTTAGGATATTTGGTTTGGCATAGACGACTGGACTGAAGGATCGTTTTCTGTACTGTACATCTCTGAGACTCTATTGCCATTTGAGTGTATAACACAGGAACAGGAGGAGGCTACTCAGCTTCTGAATTCTGTCAGTCAGATTGTTTGCTCATTTACTGAGAGCAAAATACAAAAATACATCATTCAGACTTTGATGGTGATTTACAGAATCAGGAGAATTGCTTTTAGTCAACAGAAGCTGTAATGAATGTGAAGAGGCCATTCAGTCCCTCAGTTCCATTCCACAGGAGCAGGAGGTGAGCACAGAGCTATTGGAGCCTGTTACACAGGAACAGGAGGAGGACATCCATTTTCACAGACTTGGGATCAAGAAGCAGTCATTCAACTGCTTGAGAATGGGACACAGGAACAGCTGGGAGTCATTCAACTGCTCGAGGCTGGGACACGGGAACAGGAGGGAGTCACTCAAATGCTCGAGACTGGAACACAGGAAGAGAAGGGTGTCATTCAACTGCTCGAGGCTGGGAAATAGGAACAGGAGGGAGTCACTCAAATGCTTGAGACTGGGACATGGGAACAGGAGGGAGTCACTCAACTGCTCAAGACTGGGACACAGGAACAGAAGGGTGTCATTCAACTGCTTGAGACTGGGACACAGGAACAGGAGGCGGGCATTCAACTGCTTGAGACTGGGACACAGGAACAGGAGGGAGTCACTCAACTGCTTGAGACTGAGACACAGGAACAGAAGGGTGTCATTCAACTGCTTGAGACTGGGACACAGGAACAGGAGGGTGTCATTCAACTAATTGAGACTGGGACACAGGAACAGGAGGCAGTCATTCAACTGCTTGAGACTGGGACACGGGAACAGGAGGGAGTCACTCAACTGCTCGAGACTGGTACACAGGAACAGGAGGGAGTCACTCAACTGCTCGCGACTGGGACACAGGAACAGGAGGGTGTCATTCAACTGCTTGAGACTGGGACACGGGAACAGGAGGGAGTCACTCAACTGCTTGAGACTGGGACACAGGAACAGAAGGGTGTCATTCAACTGCTTGAGACTGGGACACAGGAACAGGAGGGTGTCATTCAACTGCTTGAGACAGGGACATAGGAACAGGAGGGTGTCATTCAACTGCTTGAGACTGGGACACAGGAACAGAAGGGTGTCATTCAACCGCTCGAGGCTGGGACATAGGAACAGGAGGGAGTCATTCAACTACTTGAGGCTGGGACATAGGAACAGGAAGGAGTCACTCAACTGCTTGAGACTGGGACACAGGAACAGGAGGGTGTCATTCAACTGCTTGAGACTGGGACACACGAACAGGAGGCAGCCATTCAACTGCTTGAGACTGGGACACAGGAACAGGAGGGAGTCACTCAACTGCTTGAGACTGGGACACAGGAACAGAAGGGTGTCACTCAACTGCTTGAGACTGGGACATGGGAACAGGAGGGAGTCACTCAACTGCTCGAGACTGGGACACAGGAACAGGAGGGTGTCATTCAACTGCATGAGACTTGGACAGAGGAACAGGAGGGAGTCACTCAACTGCTCGAGACTGGGACACAGGGACAGGAGGGAGTCACTCAACTGCTCGAGACTGGGACACAGGAACAGGAGGGTGTCATTCAACTGCTTGAGACTCGGACACAGGAACAGGAGGCAGTCACTCAACTGCTCGAGACTGGGACACAGGAACAGGAGGGAGTCACTCAACTGCTTGAGACTGGGACACAGGAACAGAAGGGTGTAATTCAACTGCTCAAGACTGGGACACAGGAACAGGAGGGAGTCACTCAACTGCTCGAGACTGGGACACAGGAACAGGAGGGAGTCACTCAACTGCTCGAGACTGGGACACAGGGACAGGAGGGAGTCATTCAACTGCTCGAGACTGGGACACAGGAACAGGAGGGAGTCACTCAACCGCTTGAGACTGGGACACAGGGACAGGCGGGAGTCATTCAACTGCTTGAGACTGTGACACAGGGACAGGAGGGAGTCATTCAACTGCTCGAGACTGGGACACAGGAACAGGAGGGAGTCACTCAACCGCTTGAGACTGGGACACAGGGACAGGAGGGAGTCATTCAACTGCTTGAGACTGGGACACAGGAACAGGAGGGAGTCACTCAACTGCTTGAGACTGGGACACAGGAACAGGAGGGAGTCACTCAACTGCTTGAGACTGGGACAGAGGAACAGGAGGGAGTCACTCAACTGCTTGAGACTGGTACACAGGAACAGGAGGGAGTCACTCAACTGCTCGAGACTGGGACACAGGAACAGAAGGGAGTCACTCAACTGCTCGAGACTGGGACACAGGAACAGGAGGGTGTCATTCAACTGCTTGGGACTGGGACATGGGAACAGGAGGGAGTCATTCAACTGCTCGAGACTGGGACACAGGTACAGGAGGGTGTCATTCAACTGCTTGGGACTGGGACATGGGAACAGGAGGGAGTCATTCAACTGCTTGAGACTGGGACACAGGAACAGGAGGGAGTCACTCAACTGCTTGAGACTGGGACACAGGAACAGGAGGGTGTCATTCAACTGCTTGAGACTCGGACACAGGAACAGGAGGGAGTCACTCAACTGCTTGAGACTGGGACACAGGAACAGGAGGGTGTCATTCAACTGCTTGAGACTGGAACACAGGAACAGGAGGCGGTCATTCAACTGCTTGAGACTGGGACGCAGGAACAAGAGGGAGTCTTTCAACTGCTTGAGACTGGGACACAGGAACAAGAGGGAGTCACTCAACTGCTTGAGACTGGGACACAGGAACAGAAGGGAGTCACTCAACTGCTCGAAACTGGGACACAGGAGCAGGAGGGAGTCACTCATCTGCTTGAGACTGGGACATGGGAACAGGAGGGAGTCACTCAACTGCTCGAGACTGGGACACAGGAACAGAATGGAGTCATTCAACTGCTTGAGACTGGGACACGGGAACAGGGAAAGGAACAGGAGGTCGTCACTCAACTGCTCGAAACTGGGCCACAGGGAAATCTGTAGGCTAGTGAGGCCCCAGGATCCTGTTACACAGGAACAGGAGGAGCTGACTCACTTCCCACGAGTATGGGACATTGGGAGAGAAGAGGAGTTTGCTTGGAACAAACATAAATACATGAACAAGTTGGATTAGTGGTCCATTCAATCCTGCCCCACCATTCACTAAGACCACGGCTGATCTGATTGTGATTTCCTCATTCCATTTTACGGAGACTGTCCTCTCTGCGGCCTCTGCTCCATTTGTTGGTCATGTTACAGACCCAGATGCTGTAACAACAGTCACCATGACTCATCCAGAGGGTCGGGTCTAAGGATGAGTCAGGATTTGAAGGATCCAATCACAAGAATGAAAACACAAAATAAAGGTATTGCCAGATGTTTAGTTCTCTCACATTCGCAATCAAACTCACATAAACAGCCCATCCATAATGCATTCGGGATGGAGCACTGTGTAGATATGGCTCGTGTACTGCTGAATGCAACCCAACAATATCCAGAATGGAACTCTGTGCAGCCCACACCAATACTTGATCTATATTCCTGGGATAAATGTCCAGCGTGGGGAGAAGTGCAGACCTCACTGGTTTATTCATATATAAACACAGGTTGTTCCAGTTTTCGGTAACACTGTGTTAGATCACTGCCCAGTGTGGGGAAACTTGCTGGAAGTGACAGGATGTGCAGCTCCCATCCAGTTACAGCAGCATATCTCCACTGTACCTTGACAAGTTTTGATGCAGATGTGAAAATCATTGCAAGGGAGAGATGTAAATGAAAACAGTTGAAACACCAATAGTTCTGATTAAGGCGAGTATCCTACAAGTAGTTAAAGATGAAATAACTGAGGTATTATCCGATGAGGTTCTGTGAATGGTACAAGGAAGTAAGAGGAGGTTCATGATGTTGTAGTGGTTGTACTATAAGCCTCCAAATCATCAATGGGAATTAGAGGAACAAATATGCAGGGAAACTGGTGAGGGGAGCAGGAGCATTAGGATTGTTATAATAGGTGATTTAAATTTTCCTAACATAGACTGGGACATCCAGATGGTTAAGAACTTCGATGGAACGTAATTTCTTAAGTTTGTTCAAGAAAGTTTCCCAAGCAGTAAATAAAGGGTCCGACACGGGAAGGGACAAACTGTTGTGAAATAGGGATGGATAGGTGACGGTGGTAAAGTGGGGGAGTATTTTGGGAAAAGTGACTGGCGTTGTAGTAATTTTAAAATAGTTATGAGAGAGACCAAATTGGTCCACAGATTCAAGTTCTGAATTGGGCCAACGCATATTTTGTTGGAATTAGACAGAGGATTGCAGGGGTTAATTGGAGTAGTTTGTTTTCAGGTAAAAGGATATTAGTCACGAGGGAGGGCTGTAAAAGTGAGATAGCTCAAGTTCAAGGTTTACATGTTCCTGTGAGGGTGAAGGGAAAGTGAGGCTGGAAGAGAAAACCCTGGATGACAAGAGATATTAAGGCTCTAGCCAGCAAAAAGGAGGCGTGGTTCAGGTACAGGCAGCTGGAATTAAGGGAATCCCTGGAGGTATACAGGGGATACAGGAGTTTACTGAAGAAGGAAATCAGGAAGGCGAAAAGGGAGTATGAGATAGCCTTGGCTGAGACGATTAGGGTGAACCCAAGTTCACTATAGTAAAGAAAAAGAACAACTGGAGAGAGAATAGGACGCCTTAAAAACCAAAATAGGCACGCATGTGTAAAACTACAAGAGAGGTTGAGGTCCTCAATTTCCCCTCTGTGTTTACCATGAAGAAAGACATGAAGACTTGTGACCTTTGGGAGGTTAATTGTCATATCTTGGTACTGTCGAAATCACAGTAGAGGTGCTGCTGGACATATTAGAATGCACAAAGTCAGGAAAATCTCTTGGTCCTGACCAGATATATCCAAGAGGACTGCAAGAGGTGAGAGAAGACAGGGGCCAAGTTCCTGGAAGACTGGGCGGTAACAAATATATAGTGCCCTTCTTCAAGAAGGGCTGCAAATAAATGCCTGGGAAATACAGACCAGTAAGCTTCACATCTGTTTGCGGTAAACTACCTGAGAAGGTTCTGAGATACAAGATATGCATGCATTTGGAAAGACAGAGTTTGACTTGAAGCAGTCAGCATAGCTTTGTGCGTGGCAGATCATGCCTTACAAATTTTATTAGGGTTTTTTAAGGAAGTGACCAGGAAAGTTGTCGAGGGCAGGGCGGTCAACATAATCTATATGGATTTCAGTAAGGCCTTTACTAAGATTCCACATGAAAGGCCGCTCTAGAAGGTTAGATCGCACAGACTCTAAGGTAAGCTGGCAATTTGGTTACGCAATTGGTTTGACATTATAAAGCAAAAAGCTATGGTGGAGGTATGCTTGTTGGACTGGAGGCCTGTGACTAGTGGAGTGCCTCAGGGGTCCGTACTGTCCCCATTGCTGTGTGTTATCTAGATCAATGATTTAGACGAGAGTGCACAATGCAGGTTAGTAAGTTTGCAGATGGCACTAAAATATTGAATGGTACAAGGAAGTAAGAGGGGGTTAGTGATGTTATAGTGGTATTGTTTACAGTGAGCAACATTATCAGAAATTGCAGCACTACCTTGATCAGCTGGGGAAGTGGGCTGAGAAAAAGCAAATGGAGTTTAATATAGATAAATGCAACATCTTTCATTTTGGAAAGTCAAATTCAGGTGGGAGTTTAATGGTGAATGAGAGGGCCTTGAGGAGTGTAGTGGAACAAAAGGATGTTGGATATCAGGTGCATGGTTGTCTGAATTTGAGTCGCAGATATACAGGACAGTGAAGAAGGCTGTTGGCACACTGGCCTACATCAGGACATTGAGTATAGAAGTTGGGACGTTCTGTTGCCGTTGTACAGGATGTTGGTAAGGCTGCAGTTGGAGTATTGTGTTCAGGTTTGTTCACCTTGCCCTAGAAAGAATATTATTGAACGAGAAAGAATGTACAAGAAATTTACAAAGATGTTTCCTGGGCTAAAGTGTCTGCGTTATAGGGAGAAATTGGGCAGGTTAGAACATATTTCCTAACAGCGTAGAAAACTGAGGGGGATTATATTGAAGTGTACCTCTTATCAAATCATGAGAACCATGCATAGGGTGAATATTTCAATTTTTTTTGCAAGGTTGGGAAGCCAAGGACTAGAGGACATCTGTTAATGTTTGGAGGGGACAAAAATAAAAAGGAACCTGAGGGTCAACGTTTTTACACAGACTGTGTTTTGCCTTTGGACTGAGCTGCCAGTGGAAGTGGTTGAGGTGGGTACAATAACAACATTAAAAAGGTATTTGGATAAATACATGGATAGGAAAGAAGCAAGGGCAGGGAATTGGGGTGAGTGTGGATGCACATTCTCGTCGGCATCTACCAGCTGGGCCGAAGGGCCTGTTTCCATGCAGTAGAATCATATGACTGTAAACATGTGTGTTTCAGGATAGAGACAGAGAGGGACAGACTGAGAAAAAATGTCATGGAAAGATATGTTCACAGGTTTTAGAATGCTGATATGAAGACATTTCGATAGTATCATGCAACACGGGTCAGTATTATGAAGAATTATGAGTGAATGGAATAATGCTGTGAGTTCAGGCGATGGGGAGTTTTGAATGAGCATTTGTTCTGCAACTTTGTAACTGGGAGTGAGGACAGCAGAGTGTTCGGCTTATTGAACTGTATAAAGCAGTAATTTGTCTCAGTGTCATTTTCATTGAGTGTGACAGAGGGATTGTCTGTACGAAGCTGAGCTAGTTTCCTGGTGCTGTCCTATCGAACTCACCTCATTAAATACCACCCACCCCACCCACCTCTCATTGAATGCCAGCCCGATTCTCCCACCCATCATGATTGGAGGTACTCACAGTCGCCAGGATTTCCCTAGATATTCCGTGTTCCCTGTCACTGGTGCCATCTTTAAAAGGCCAAGGGGCACACGGCTAAGTTTTCTCAGTTTGTAGCTGCCCTGTACAGTTTACCCCGATCATGGCAGATAGTTTGTTGACGGTGCATGGTGTGCATAGTGGATGGGCTAGTGCAGAGAGGGGCCATTGCCTTCCCAGAGGGGGCCATACTACCAGACCCACCGAGCATGGTCTGTGCTCTCCACCAAATTCAATGCAGCATCTGCGGCCTGAAGAAATATCCAGCAAAACAGGACAAGCATCAATAACCTTCCCTGCTCTGTCAGGGTAATTGGTCTCTCTACTCCCTCACACTCATTGTATATCTGTTATAGCACGACCAAGGCGCATGCTCCACCACTCTCACTGCCACATGCAACAGCTTCGCTCTCTCTCTCTCTCGCCTTTGTAATACCCCTCACACAGTTAGAGAACATTCTGGAGAACACCGAATATGGAATGTTCCAGATAGTGTTCCAAATAATGCCCAGTTTAAGGAAAATTAGCAGTGCCCCAGTGTGTAACCACAAAAGAGGAAGGAGTAGAGATGCACGTTTTCCAAATCACACATATTTCAAACCATGTTGAGGCCATTCAGCCCTTCAAGTGTGCTCTAGCATTTAATAACTTCCCAGCTGATCTGGTGCTTTTCTCAGATACAGGAGTTTTCAGTCATTCAACCCTCTGCATTCCTGTCACTGTCCAGACGGCACTCAGGCACTTTTACCCCAATTATCTTCAAGCGCCTGTTTGAGGGCATTTCTGATGGAACGCGCTCTCCTAACAGTATATTCCATCAACTGTATACTTTCATGCAACAGTCAGCATGCTTTACACAGACCAAACAAAAATATACTTTTATTTTATGGTTATAGATATCCAATCACACTGTGTAATTCTGGTTATTTCAGTTGACTCACCAGAATGATATTAAACCAAAAACAACTTCTAAACACGTCTTGTTATAAAATACAATTTCGAGCAGAGAATGTTTTTACCCTTGCTGGGCCCAAGGGCTTTTATCCACACTGTAAGGATTCTACTAATTATAAATCACTCAAGTAAGACACACCCCTTGCTGCCCACAGTTTAAACCTGGAATCCATTATCACAGGATGCTAATTATAGGGGTAAGAAACATGATTTTGACTGTATTGCCCTCAATGTGACGAATTGTCATTCATGCTTTAACAGTCTTGATAATTATTGAGTTATGACAATACTCCATAAATGTTATATCCGTTATCTGAACTGTACCACTTTCCTTGTTATGAGTGCTTCTCTTGCCCTTTGTCTGTGACTGTTTCTGTGTGTAACACTTACACAGTCTCCCACTCAGTTGGCTGGACAGCACGTTTGTGACGTAGAGGGAGGCCAACAGCGAAGGTTCAGTTCCTCACACTGACAGAGGTTACCAAGAAGCGGACGCTCTCTCAACCTCACCCCATCAGCCAAGATGTGGTGACCCTCAAGATAAACCACCATGAGTGGACTGTGTAATGAGAGTTCTTTGGGACTCTATTCTATCAATGTTAGCATTTTAATACTTTTAAAAATATCTTTATTGAAAAAGAGAATTTTAATTTTATAATAAACCAATAACAACACAACTCCAGTAACTGATCTAAATTGCACCCATGTGCATGTACATACAAAACAAGTTAAAAAAAAAATAAACAGACAGAAGGAAAACAAAAATTAACAGTAAATAATGAATAAATAATACTGCTCAGTGTAACAAAATGATAGGTCTCGTTCTTCAAGAGCATTAGCTGATATCCCTTTTTATGTTCATTATTCCTCCTCTTTGGATATAAGATTCATTAGATAATATCGTCATGGCTGTATAAAAGCCCTTCTGAGAGTGGCAGATAAGCCTGTATCAAGGTAATTCAAAAAGGTCTGCCATGGTCTTATATAAATCTCTGTTTTTGGTGCACCATGCTGGTGAGAATGGCCAAATGGATATTCTCCATGAAGAGCTGATGACGACCCAACAGACCCGGGCGGGGGGTGGGGGAGGGTGTTGGGTTTTTTTTTTGGGGGGGGGTGGTGATTCAGACACAACAGAATGCTTTTCCTAGCACAGAAACTAAGGATATTTTTTCACTTGTGCATCTGTGTAAAGTACCCTGGGCAGGCCCAGGAAAAGAGAAACCAGGTCCATCTCCAATTCAGTCCCCTCGACCCACACTCTCACACCTAACACATTGCTCCAATATTTATGAAGCCTGCAGCAGGACCAAATGCAATGTGTAAGAGTGCCTGTAGTCATTCTGCATTTCGGACATGCTGAAGATAATCCCATTTTGAATTTTGGGAGATAATCTAGGGTCAGATAGGCCCTATGAAGAATTTCCAACTGCATGGAAAGGGTCCTATTACAGATGAAATTCTTCGAGCATTTTCACAAATATCCTCCTCTGGCTCCGAAGTGTTCTGAACCCCCAACTCTCTCTCGCAGACATCACAAAGCTGCACAGTTTCGTCTGAGGGGACACTCTCCAACTAATGATAAAGGGTACTGTGGGAGAGTGTATTCTAAGCAATAAGTACCCTCTTCTCTCTATTGGATCTGTAAGAGTCTGGTAAAAGTGTGTTTTTTAAAATCAAATCTCTGATCTGGTAAAGAAAGAGAAGAGGTCTCGACTAGCCAGTCCATACATACGAGTTATTTGATCAAATGACATCATTGTTTCTCCCTCAAAAAGCACGAGGTGCCTCAGTAGTGAGCATTGCTGCCTCACAGCACCAGGGTTCCGAATTTGGTTCCGGCATTGGGTGCCTGGCTGTGTGGAGTTAACATATTCGAGGCCTGTCTGTGTGGGTTTCCTCCCACAGTCCAAAGATGTGTTGATTAGATGAATTGATTATTGATAAATCACCCATAGTGTTCAGTGATGAGTAGGTTGGGTCATTAGTCAGGGGAAATATAGGATGGTACGGGAATGGGTCTGGGTGGGCTACTCTTCAAAGGGTCAAAGTGGACTTGCTGGGCCCAAGGGCTTTTATCCACACTGTAAGGATTCTACTAATTCTAAATCACTCAAGTAAGACACACCCCTTGCTGCCCACAGTTTAAACCTGGAATCCATTATCCCAGGATGACAACCCGGCATACCAATTATAGGTGTAAGAAACATGGTTTTGACTGTATTGCCCTCAATCTGACGCATTGTCATTCATGCTTTAACAGTATTGATAATTATTGGGTTATTACAATACTCCATAAATATTCTCATTTTGTCTAAGACCAGCAGACCAATAAGGGTTCACTTTGTCTGAGAGGGTTCAATATCTAATCCTATTGACGCCGAGTCCTCAGCGGCCCAGGCACTAACATAGGATAAAAAAGACCTGAATTCATAGCTTTTAATCTGGGAGATCTACTCCCCACAATGTGGGGCAGTTAAAATTTGGTTAGCTTGATAGAGAGTCGCTTATGGTTCCTAAATGTCTGTCTGGGAACCATAAAAGGAAGCTTTCACAGGGGTTACAGTAAATGAGGAAGAACATTCATTTTAAGAACAGCTATCTGACCTAGCCAGGATATTGGAGGTGCCTCCCTTCTTTGAAGGTCTTGTTTAATTTTTCAAACAAATAGACATAGTTCCTGTTAAATAAATGATCAAAAACGGATGTAATGAATATACTGAAATAGAGAAACCTCCCTCCCCCCACCCACCCCCGTCCATTTAAAAGAAAAACAGGATTTACCCTCAAAATCTGGTATTTCCCTAAGGCCTCCCATAGGCATGGCCTCCAACTTTGTAAAATTAATCTTAAAGCCAAAAAGGTGACGAGCGAATTAATGCATTGCATCACGTGAGCTGCCGAAATTGTGGGATTTGACAAAAACATAAGACCTTCATCTACAAACAACATAATCTTATGTGACTTCTATCCCATTACTGGGGCAAGTATGTTGGGGTAATATTCCCAATTGTGCAGGATGCCAGCGAACCTAAGATTGTTTCAGGGATGGGGAAGAGATCAACCCTCGTGTGCTATTTATGCGGGTTCAAGAAGAAAATAAAATCTCTTCTTGTGAAGTCGAACTGCCTCCAGACATCCACCAGCTCTGATTCTGCACACAAATCCACTAATTACGTACATTATAACGAGGGTATTGGGGACCTTTGGTCATTCTGTCCACAGTGGGGTGCATAAGACAGTTGAAATATCCTCTACAACAATGTGCCACGATGCAAGATAACTTAATTTGGGAAATGCATCTACCAGGATTTTCAGCGGGTGCACTGGGTGGCAATTCAAAACACTGTATTAATTCCTATAGTTCAAGGTTTTGGGGATTATGATCCTTCCATGAGTGTTTAATGCAATCTAGTGATTTAAATGGAAGATTCTTACAATCCATTCTGACTTTTCCCCTACTCGTAGTATTAAAAGACGCGAAATAAACCCGATCAAAGCCGCCCTGCTGTAACATCAAATGTTCCTTGTCATCACGGTGCATCTCCTGCAATAGGCAACAACCACCCTCTTTGATTTTAAGACGAGAAATTACATTTTTCCTCTTGACTGGCAGATCACTGCCCTTAATGTTTCAGGTACACTATTTAACCACATTATAATCCATAACACATTGCAGCAACATTTGAATTCGAGAGAGTTTCACGTCGAATTACACATCGCTGAAGATTAATGATAAAACACTCAGCGACCCTTAAAACGATACAAACTATTACTACCAGAACTAACAAGCTCGCAAAACTTTCCAAAGCTAAACACATAAAAAAAAACAACGAACGAAACAAAATCCCAAGTGCCAATGACACGTTATATGGAAATTTACCCCGCCCATTGGGGGCGCTTACATATCCCAAAACTTTATCTTCTCCCCCCGACCAATATGGCATTCAGGGCAATTCATAACAAAAACCAGGCTTCAACTGTCCTTAGGTCAGCAGTTTGTCATCACAACTACTTTTGTAACTCCCTCCAGCTTGAGCCACACCTCCGACACAAGCAAAGAAAGAGAAAACAAGTAGTAATACTAATGAAGAAGTTAAAAGTGTGCACTCTACCCATCCCCGACTATAATTCAACACTGGTTAATACCAGAAAAATCCAACAAAATTTCTTTAAGGGAGAAACATGATTATCTCAACATCCAGCTTTCTTTAAAATATCCACAAAGTTTTCGCTTTCTCTGGAGAATCAGACGAGTTCATTGACCCATTCAAAGCAATACAGAGCATAAGGAATACTGAATCCCGAGTTCACTTACTCTTCTCTTGATATCATCAAAAGATTTTCTTTCCTGAATCACCGATGTTGAAAAGTCATAAAAGAACATAATCCTGGAGCTCTCGTGAATTAAAGCCATCGGAAACCACACTGAGCTTCCATCAGTCTTTGTTTATCCCTGTAACTATGTAACCGTACAAGGACAGGGCAAAGGCGTTGGTCTGAGTCTTACCACCGTGCCATAACCCAATGAACTTCAGCTTCGAAGTGAAGGAATCACAGCAGCCAAATCAAAGCTGACCACCTGGCGTCGGGCCCAGCAGATCGACGATGTGAACACTCTTCGTCCTGTCCCTGTTCTCGAGGAGGTCATCTTGTTCAGTTAAGGTATGAACCTGTATTTCAAGGGGGAGGATCCTCTCCCGAGAGGAATTGATCGCAGTCTCTGTCAATGCAGTTCGGCACTTGACATTGTATGTTCTGTTTCCAAGGCTATCTAGTTGCTGCTCATGTTTTTGGAGCACGTCTGAGAGCGGTTCTAGCCACAGCTAGACTTCTGTTCAGTCATGCCTTCAATCATTTCACTTAAGTTGGTGAACTCAGTGACCAAGGCCTGGTGAGTAACTGGGTCCATGGAACGAGCAGAGTGGGTTGCAGCTACAGCCTCAGGCCTGCTCGATGCTTCTGACGGGTGCACTGCATGTTGTGACTTGATCGATCCTTTCCCATGTTTTGTCATTTCCACTTGACGAAACGGGATTAGTAAAGATTCTATCGCTCTTTTTAGTGTTGAATGTTAAGTAACTGGCAGGGATGGGGTGGGTTAGAGAACCACTTTGCCTGTGCTCTGATGCAGACCCCATTAAAACAGACCTTCCAGATCGCCACCATCTGGGCTTCCCCCTTAACATTTTATCGACATTACCATTTCGTTTTGAATTATATTCCTGGATGTTCTGGAGCAATGTCATTTGGTACCACTGTCTACATTTACCCCCATACCGCATATTACTGCCAATCCCTGATAATCCTCGACACCGTTGTTATTTATGAACCTTCTGTCTGTTCCTCAAAATTATTCAATATCTCTGCCTCCAATGTTCTGTGGGGAAGAGAGTTACGAAGAACCACAACATGAGAAAAAAAAAATAAAACTCAAGATCTGAGTGTGAGATTATTTTTTCTTTGTCTCCTTCTCTGAGAAAGAATATAATTACGTTAGAAGCAGTTCGGTGATGTTTTACTTCACGCATTCCAGGAATGAGTACCTTATATTATGAAGAATTTAACAGGTCACCCTTGGAAAGAGAGATGATCTTATTGAAACATACAAGACCTAGATGAGAGTGGATCAGATAGATACCCACTGGGTATAGTCTAAATTTCTTGTCATTTTCACATAATCTCTACAGTGTGGAAGTAAGACATCCCATCCATCAACTCCACACTGACCCGCCAAACAGCATCCACCGGACCTGCCCCCCTACCCTATCCAAGTAACCCTGCATTTCCCATGACTAACCTACCTAACTTACATATCCCTGGGAATGATGGGCAATTTAGTAAAACCAATCCACTCTAAGCTGTGGATCTTTGGACTGTTGGAGGAAATTGGAGGATTGGGAGGAAACCCACACAGAAAACTGCAGAGAGAATGCTCAAACTCCACACATAGCGTCGCCTGAGGTTATATGGAAAGCAGATCCTTAATGATGGGAGGTAGCAGTGCTAACCAGATATCCACCATGCACATCCGACAGTTCTATTAGTTATTTGTGGCTGACTAAAGAAATCTGCCTGACTTGTTCCTGTCACTGAACCTGACGCAGTCTGAGAACTTTATGATTGGCCACATCACCAACCTGGTTACATTTAAAGTTTATTAGGAGAATAGTTCATCTACTTTACTAACACCTTCCACCCCGACCTCAAATGTACCTGGACCGTCTCAGACCCCTCCCTCCCCTTCCTAGACCTCTCCATTTCTATCTCAGACGACCGACTCAACACGGACATTTACTATAAACGGACCGACTCCCACAGCTACCTAGATTACACCTAGATTAAACCTCCTCCCACCCTTCCCCCTGTAAAAACGCCATCGCATGTTCCTAATTCCTTCGTCTCCGCCGCATCTGCTCCCAGGGAGACCATTTCCAATACTGAATAACCCAGATGGCCTCCTTCTTCAAAGACCGCTATTTCCCCTCAGACATGGTTGACGATGCTCTCCACCGCATCTCCTCCACTTCCCAATCCTCCGCCCATGAACCCCACCCCTCCAATCGCCAGAAGGACAGAACCCCACTGGTCCTCACCTACCACCCCACCAGCATCCAGATACATCGTATCATCCTTCATCATTTCCGCCACCTCCAAACGGACCCCACCACCAAGGATATATTTCCTTCCCCACCCCTATCATCGTTCCAGAACGACCAGTCCCTCCACAACTCCCTCGTCAGATCCACACGGCCCACCAACCCAACCTCCGCTCCTGGCACCTTCCCCTGCAACCGCAAGAAATGCAAAACATGCGCCCACACCTCCCCCCTCACTTCCCTCCAAGGCCCCAAGGGATCCTTCCATATCCATCAGAAATTCACCTGCAACTCCACACTCATCATTTACTGCATCCGCCGCATCCGATGTGGCCTCCTGTACATTGGGGAGACAGGCCGCCTACTTGCAGAATGTTTCAGAGAACACCGTTTTGACACCCACACCAACCAAACCAACCGCCCCGTTGCTGAACACTTTAACTCCCCCTCGCACTCCGCCAAATACACGCAGGTCCTTGGCGTCCTCCATCGCAAGACCGGAGCAACACGACACCTGGAGGAAGAGCTCCACCTCGGAACTTTCCAACCACAAGGGATGAATGCAGATTCCTCCAGCTTCTTCATTTCCCCTCTCCCCAACTTTTCTCAGTCCCTCAGACTCAGCACCGCCTTCTTGAGCTGCAATCTTCTTCCCGACCTCTCCACCCCATCCCTCTCCGGCCTATCACCTTCACTTTAATCTCCTTCCAACTATCGTATTCCCAACGCCCCTCCCCCACGTCCCTTCTCCCTACCTTTTATCTTAGCCTGCTTGGCACACCCTCCTCATTGCTGAAGAAGGGCTCATGCCCAAAACGTCGATTCTCCTGCTCCTTTGATGCTGCCTGACCTGCTGCGCTTTTCCAGCAATACATTTCAAAGCTACATTTTAAATTTGTTCAGAGCAGTGGAAGAGTGGGATAAAAATGAAACAGTGACACCCTCTAACCTCAGTCAGAGCAGGAATTTGGAGAAATTCACCAAGTGGGAATTTATTCCAGTGGGAATTCTCTTTCCCGGAAGTTTGGGATGTCGGAATCTTTACATTATATCGAGGCTGGCTTCGATATAATATAAAATGATTTTCCATAAACAGGTGAATCAAGGATAATAGTGCATCGGGAGCAAAGTGCAGCTGGGAACACAATGAGATGAACCACAACCTTATTTACTGGTGGAGTAGTGTCAATGGGCTGAATGGCCCACTCATGTGCCTCAGCCCCATGTTCTGATGTTACGTTCAACCCTTCAGACCTGCTACACAGAGGCACATCGAGGCCACTCCGATGGTGAGGTGTAGTTTCGGAAAACTACTTGGAAAATTCAGGCTGGGTCAGGAACTGACCCCCACCCCCAAGCTCTCTTTCCAGGCTTCCCCTCTCTGTAACATCTGCTCCAGATGTGGGTCATGTTACAGACCTAGATACGCTGGGTATACAGCCCCCATACACCACCAACGGTTAACCTAAACAATTCATCTGCTGTCCTTGAATGCAACATTGTGCAACACGACTTCCAGGAAAATAACCTGTTAGTTTCCAATAGCGTACCATGTGAAATTAATAAATAGGAACGGAAGTAGGTCATTCGCCACCTCAAGCTAGCCCTGTCATAAAATAAGAACATGGATGATCTACTCCAGGGCTCAACTCCACTTTCATGCTGACTCCTGTATCTCTCCACATTTCTCTGGGTTAGGGAATTCCAGATATTCACTACCTTCTGAGAGAAGGCATCACTTTGCATCTCAGATTGAAATCGATGTTCCTTATTCGGTATCTTTATCCTCGAGTTCGACATTCTGCCCACGATTGGGAGCAACTTCTCAACATCTACCTTCTCAAGCCCGCTCTGTATCTTATATATTTCAATAGTATCCCTCTTCATTCATTTAAACTCCAATGAATAATAACCTCACCATTATAGAGATTCTGAATAACTCAACCCTTTCATCTCTGGAAGCCAGTTAATGATCCAACCGCATTACTTGCTGCATCAGCATGCTGACGTGATGCTTCATACTCAGGAAGACTCCAATCACTTTGAACTCCTCCTTTTCTGGAAGTCCTCTCCATTAAATAACAGCCAGCCTTTTGGTTCTCAGTGTCTTCCACAAACTCGGATGTATATTGCACTCAGCTCCCTCCTTCAGGCTGTCAGTATAGATTGCAATAACTGATGCCATCGGACTGATATGTGTGGTGATCCAGCAGATACACCTTTATCATAAAGATCCATTAATCCTGACTCACTGATTTCTATGTGTTAACCAGTCATCATCGCATGTTAATACATTATCCGTCATCCTACGAGCTTCCGGCTTGAGTAAGATCTTTTATTTTGTAATACCCTGTGGAAAATCTCTGAAAAGCCTCTTGTCTACCAGATCCCCTTTATCAAGTCCGCTTGTTATATTTCCAGGCATCTCCATAAATCTTTGCATGATCTTACAGGGCAAAATATAATTTCCTTTCACAAACCCTCACTGACACTGCGTGAAGCTTTTCTTAATGTCCATGCTGGCCAGGTTTTCCAATCTAAACTAGCCCCATCTGCTTTCATTTGACCCATAGGCCTCTACGAATGTTTCCCATTCGTATGTTTGTCCAAATGAGTTTTAAATGTTATAGCTATATTGGCATCTACCACTCTTCCTCTGAAAGCTCATTCCATACCCGTACCACTCTGTATAAAAACACTGCCACTGCGTCCCTTTTAAATCTTCCCCCTTTCACCTTAAACCTATGCCTCCTATGTTTGAACTCTCCCCTCCTGTGGATAAGCCCTTGGCTATTCACCCGATCCATACCTCTCATGATTTCATAAACTTCTATAATGTCAGCCCACAACCTTCTACACTCCATCTGATACTAACTTCAAGAACAAACATGTAAAGATAAGTGCTGCAAATTTGAAACTATATTAAACATGACAATAAAACAATACACAACCAAAACTTCATACTATTATTTGTTTTTCTCCATATTCCAATACTGAGGCAGCATGAAACGCTTATTTAGTGCCAATAACAAGTCACGCACCTGAATTTATTTGTCTAACGGGGGTGATGATCTCAACAATGAAAACGTATCTATGGCCAGATCTATATAATACCATATAGTCAACATTCCCCCACCTGGCCTCCCATTGAACTTCTGTGCTTGTATCTTCCTTATCTTGCACTCAATAGAGAGAACCCCTTTCCCCATCGCATCTTAATTTAAACTCATTTCACAGAATCTTCTTTTATCTTTTGCCACACCCTCTTTCCCCTGTCACCCATTCCCCAACTCTGGCTAGGGATTTGAAGCACATTTTCCAATCATTTCGAGTTCTGAAGAAATGTCACACTAGACTTGAAACACTAATCCTGTTTCTCTGTCTCTGCAGATGCTGACAGACCTGCTGAGTTTCTCCAGAAATGAATAGCAGCATTGAACATATTTTCAATTACAAAATAACGATCGATACTGGAAATAAAAATACCAAAAATTGCTAGAGAAACCGGGAGCTTTGTAGAAAGTTCACTGGACCTGAAAGTTTATATCTGCATTCACTCCATAAAATGCTGCAACATCTTCAGCAATTTCTTCAGCAATTTCTGTTTTTGAACAAATTCCAACGACGAATGTCAAAGATGCCCAAACATCCTGTCCAACATGGAGTGCCATACACTGGGAACTGAACGATAACGCATGGTGACAAGTTCCTTGACTCTGAAACTGCATAAGGCTGGCATTACTGTCACTGCAGAGCTCTGAATTATGGTCAGGGAGAAAAACAGAAGGAAACACATTCACTTCAAATACAGAAGATGGTATTACTGAAAGGAAAAGATTCAGATTCGTACCTTAAATTGATTGAGTTAAAGTAACAAATTGGAGGCGTGACACCATGGAAAGAATTTCAGCAGAATGAGAATATGAAAATGGAAGGGTTACCGCATCAGAAACCAGAGTAGGTCACTGAGTACAGGGTTAATGGGTGAATGGGTCTCGGTGTGAACTGAGGGACAGTCAGTAGGATTGAATTGTAGATATTGCAGCTAAAACTGGGTTATCATCTGATGCTGTAGGTCACAGCAGCAACAGCAGAAGCAGAATTGTATTCAATGACAATCTGTAACCTTTCCCTCAGGATAATGTCTCAGTCCACCATTACCCTCAAGCCGATCTATAGTTCAGTGACGAGTGTGGGTGAACATGCCAGGGTCAGTACTATGTGTACCTTTATATGATGAAAACCCATTAAAGCTACCGCAATTGGCTGGTTTCTCTCGAAACAGCAGAACTAACATCTGGTACAGAGGCAGAAATTATACCACGAGTAACAAATCAGATCTAAGCACTGTCATCCTGCCATATCCAAGCATGAATGTCGACGGACCATTAAACAACTGACTGGGGGAGAGGACTCCACAAATATCCTCATCCTAAATCATGGAACAGTCCTGTACATTAGTGTAAAAGTCAAGTATGTGGTGTCTGCACTATCCTCAGCCAGACGTGTTGAGTGGATGTTCCAACTTACCGTATCATGATGCCCACAGAATCACAGATGCCAGTCTTCAACCAATTCGATCCGCTGCACGTGACATGAAGAAACCGCTGAACACAGTAGATACGACAAAGGCAATGGGCCCTGACACCATTCCTGCAATGGGACTGAAGACTTGTGCTGCACAATAAGCCGTGTCACTGGGGAAGCTGTTTCATTCCAGCTCCAACTCTGACATCTCCCTGGCAACGTGGAAAATTACTCAGCTATGTCCAGTTTCCTAAGAGGGGAATAAATACAATCTGACCAATTACCACCCCATCAGTCCCATCACGACAGTCTAATTGGTGGGAGTTCTATTTGACAGAGCTGTCAAGTAGCACAGAAATAACCAGCTCACTGTCGTTTCAGATAGGTCTCCATGTGGAGATGGTGCGGTCGTGGAATTGTCATTGGATTACTAATAAAGACAAGGCTCATGCTTGGGCAGCTGGTGGAAGATAAAAACAATTATTAACATATCAAGATCTAAAATCTGGTTCAGTAAAAATGATCTTGAGTCCATCGATCTCCTTCCCCAATGTACGTTCAGGAAGTGAATCTCCATGTTTTCCTGGTCTGTCCTAACAGTGACTCCAGACATACAGCCATGTGATAAACTCTTCAATAGTCTCTAAAACGGCCAAGCAAGAGACTCAATTGTATCAACTGCTCCGAGCTCTTAAAGGATATACCCGGAGAGAACACCTGGCTACAACCTTGGTCTCAGAAAAGGGAACGGGAAACATAGTCCTGTTGACCCTGCAGAGACCTCCTTCCTAACGTCTGACGGTTTGTGACAACACTTACTGAGCTTTCCCACAAACTGTACAGGAACTTCGGGAAATGAGTACGTCACACAACACATTGAGCTTTCTCTGTGCAAGTTAATGGTCGAACACCTCCTTCATGCAGTTTTACCCATACAATATTCATATCCCTTAATATGTTTAAACATTGTGAAATATAAAATTAGAACTGCTGTAGTCCCTTCAACCCATCAATTTTGCTCCTCCATTCAATATACAGGCAGTTCTCAGATAACGCGTGTTGATTAAATAAAATTTGGCTGCAATGTGATTCATGAACCTTTTTCCATAAAGTGAATTCCCGTTCACTGTGACGCAATTCCTTGCCGGGAACCAACTGAACAGCAAAACCCAGCCTCAGGATCCTCCGTCTGCAAAATGTACAATCAATGTGTTCAGCTAAAACAGGAATGTAATCCGCTCTGGAAGCCTTGAAACTGAGCCTGAAACGGGGAATTGTATTATCCACTTAGAAAGAACTTTATTTCAAACTGTGGGGAGATTCTTGAGGAGAACTGGAATCTCCCCATCGACATGACGTGGTCAGTCAGCCTCACGCGCTTTCTGGTGAAGAGTGTGGTGAAAGGTACACTGCTGTAGTCAGTGACCTGTATTTTGAAAGTGTTACATTTACAGCACTGTTTTATTACAATATGTGACTTAAAGTTTTATTTAGACTTTGCTAGTATGTGTGTTAGACTAAATTAAATTTTTGGCTTTACTAATAATTTTGGGGGTTCGCCCCTTACCCTCTTTTTCCCATAGACCCCATGATTAATATTGCACGATTTTGCACAACACGGTGTTGCACAGGAACACAGCTACTGAGTTATTGGAGAACAACCTGGATTGATAGCTGATCTTCTATCTTCACACGATACTCCGCTATCCTTTTAATTTCCAGAAATCCTTATTTATATTCAGTGCCTAGGTTTCCACAGCCTGAGCTGGGAGAGAACACTCTAGTTCACCAGTCTCAGAGTGAAGACATTTATTCTCATCTCAATGCAAAGTGGCCTGTCTGTACTGAATGCTGTGGCCCCTTGTCTGAGGCATCCAAGCCAGCTTCCAATCTGTCGCGCCCTGTCAGAGTTTTATATATTTCACTGTGATCACCACTCATTTTCCTAAATCCCATGGAATACAGGTCCAGTCGCCCAAAACTCTGCTCCCACAACAAGTCTGTCATTCCAGAGATCAGTCTGGTCATTCTTCCCTGTTCTCCCTCAATGTCAGCTTTGTCCTTTATTGGGTAAGGTGCCCAAAACTGCACACAATACTGTACAATGTTAGAGATGGGGTCTCACCAAGGTCCTGTACAGCTGCAGTAGGATACTCTTACTCCTGCACTCAATTCCCCTGTAATGAAGGTGAAATACATCATTGATCTGTCCACCTGCTCTCTGCTCCTGCAATATTGCTTTAGTGACTGGTACAATGTCATCTTTCAATGTTACAGCTCCCCACTTGCTGGGTCTATATACACTGGTCAACGTATCAATGCCATTCCCAGTATTGACTTCGAGCTTCAGACTCACTGTCCTGCATGTACTCAGAGGGCTGTGCAGAAATAAATGAAAATGCAGCTTAAATTCCTTTGTAGAACAACATTTTTCAACCACTCCCTTTTCAAATGAGAGGCTGCCATTCTATTGCTCCCATCAAAGTACACAACATCACATCTCTCCCAATTGCTCTCCATCTGCCACATATTATCCAAGTAATTTCACTTGTCTCAGTCACTTTGGAGCATTTGTACATCTTTCTCGCCAACTCACAGGCTGACAATGTTTAGTGCTGTCAGCAGACTTGGGAATATTGCATTTGAGCCCGTCAACCAAATATATGATTTGTATTGGGAATAGCTGGGGCCCAAGACACGAACCTTGCTATATCCTCCTAGCCTTCCATTTAAAAAAAAATGTTGTTTTATTCCTGCCAGCTCTCCCATTCTAAAACCATGACCATACGTTAGACCCAGTCCCACAGGATTCGAATTTGCACAATAGGCTTGGGGCTTTATCAAAAATCTTTCTGAGATTCCACTCGTATTACATTGATACCTTCTCCATAATGTTGCTAAAAGCCACTTTCTCAAATATGATTCCCATTTCATAAATCTCTGTTGACTTTGTCTACGTCCATTAATTTCATTCCGATACTCTCTCTAAACTGTTTAGTTGCTAATTTCATTCTATTCCCATTTTCTCACCAGACTAAAGATCCCTAGTATTGCTAGGAAGTTTTCTTTTTTATTTTGTTTCCCTCTGTGAAGGCATGACTGAAACTTTTGTTACATAGTTCTACCATTTCCTGGTCCTCAATTATCTGACATCAAACTGTAAGAAAGCTGCACATTTCTTTCTCTTAATTTTGCCATTAACATATTTTCAGAAAATATCGTAAGTTCTGTCTTATAGACTTTGTTAAGACATTCTTCAGAAACCTATCAATTCCTATTTTAAGGTACTCACTGATTGGCCTTCTACAGCCATACAATCACAGAAGCAAAGACTCTGTACTATCAGAAATACAGCATGGTCAACATAAGGCCCACTTTCCGACACAATACGCCTAGCCGTGTATCTTAAGGCACTTCAAGTGCACAACCGTGTATTTTCGAATGATTTTGAGTTTGTCATGACATCTCCCCTCTCAAGAAGTGCACTTCAGACCCCAATACACATTGGCTGAAAAGCAATCCTCAAATCCTCACTAAACCGCAAACTCTTCACTTTAAAAGTGTGCCCATTTGACTAAAAGGAACAGCTGCTGTCCATCCACCCTGTCCATGCTCCTCGTAATCCTCTGCTTTTGAATACGTCCCCCTCAGCCTCCTTTCCTCCAAACTAAACAACTCAAGTTTATCCAGCCTCTCTCTATAGCTGATATGCTCAATCGTAGGGAACATCCTGGTGAATCTCCTCTTCAAACCCTCCCGTGCTTTCACATCCTTCCTGTTATATGGTTCTCAGAACTACACACAGTATTCCATCTTGGCGTCACCAAAGTTCCGCATAGCTCTTATAATCCGTGCCTCAATGAATCAAGGTTATGTTTACAGTCCTCTGTGCTTTCCCAAATTGTGTATGAACCTGTCCATCACATTCAGGGATGTGTGGAGAAACACCCTATGACCTTCCCAGTGTGCTGCCATTCATTGAGTCCTCTCCTTCTTCCAAAGTGTATCACCTCATATTTATCAGGGTTACATTCCATCTGCCATTGATCTGTCCATCTAACCATTTCATCTGTATCTTCCCGTTACTTAAGACCTTCCTCCTCACTGCCAGCCAATGGCCAATCTGTGTATCAAACACAAACTTACTTATCACACTCCCCACCTCTCGTCCATATTCACAGCGACATCATTTATGAGTACCACAAATATTAAAGTTGAAAATCACACAACATCAGAATAGAGTCCAACAGGTTTTTTCGGAGGCACCAGCTTTCAAAGCGCTACTTCTTCATCAGGTGATTGTGCGCTTTGATGAAGAAGCAGCATTTAGAAAGCTAGTGCCGCCGAATAAACCTATTGGACTATAATCTGTTGTTATGCGATTTTTAGCATTGTCCACCCAGTGCAACACCAGCATCTCCGAATCACAAATAATAAGGGATACAGCACTGATCCCTGTCGTATACCATTGGATACTGGCCTCCAGTCACAAAAGGAGTCAACCACCACCTTGTGTCTCCCACCACTAAACTTTATTTTGATGCAATTTGGCCTAATGAGACCTACCTGTTTCTTGGTTATTCTGTTCCGCTGGATACACTTGTAGAATAATTGGGAATCCATAATCTTGCCCTGCCAGCAGGTTTCCATGTCCCTGTGTTAGTTAGTCCCCAACGCATGCAGAATTTCCTCCTTATTGCAGTCTTAAATGGTCTGTCCTTTATCCTGCCATTATTTCCCTTGATTGTGTATTAGGCAGCCGGAGAAACATCCTGTTAATTTCCAACTTGTCACATGTTTTGTGAATTTTATGCATTTCACAGTGACCCATCTGTAATTCTTTGAAACTCTAGAGAACACAGGCCGAGTTTCCTCATCGCGCAATCTCACCAATTGAGGGATTAATCTGGAGAATGTCCATTGTACTTCCTCTGTGGTCAGTATATTCTTTCTCAGATTTGGTGACCAAAACTGTCCTCAATATTCCAGGTACAGTCTCACCAACACGCTGTTAACATGTCTTCAACATGTCTTTACATCTATATTCTGACTCCCGTAAAGCAATGCAATCCAAACTTTAACTTACCACTTGCATATATTCCTCCAAATACCCTTCACATTCATTGCATTTACAAACTCATTGTGTGAGTTCTTATAGAAAACCTTCTGATAATCTGAAGTATGCCATTTCTACTGGTTCCCCATTATCTGTGCTGTAAGAATCAACTTCAAACAATTCCAAAGCTTGTCAAGTATGATTTCCCTTTCAGAAATACATACTGATTCTCTCCAATGTTGCTGTTAATTTCTCAATAACGAATATCACATCCTACATAATAGATTCCAACAGTTTCCCCACAAATGTCAAGTTAATTAGTCTGCAGTTCTCCACACTATCTCTTCTTCCCTTTGTAGATGCTTGGATCACTCCCGTTCATCTGTAGTGCTTGGTTCCAGACTATGCAGAATGCACTGGGTAATGGTGCACAGTCATCGACAGTGCAACTAATACTTCAATTAGTGGTTTATTTCTGAAGATTTTGGTATGAAGTACATCTAGTTTGTCAAGGTTAGCAAAGATCAGTCCAGCTGCATGTTCAAGTAGAGCCTTGTTACTGATATAAATTGACTTTCTGTCTTTCGATCCACAAGTCCTGTACGATCACTTCGTATTTCTGGGTGATTTTCTGGATCTTCCTCCATGAAGACAGATGTGAGGTAACTGGTTATTTGCTTGGCCATTTCTCTGTTATCCATAATAAACTCGTCTCTCCTGATTGCAGATTTCCACATTTGACTATGCTTTTCTCTTTCCTTTGAAATATAGATCATAGATTTATGCAGTCCTTGTGTTCCTTTTTGTTTGTATGCATGTTCCCTTTTTGATTTCCTTACCCGTTTCATGGCCCTGCTTTTCTGGATCGTAATTTTCTGAGAATTCTCAGGATTCCACAATGTCTGGAATTCTTCTGAAGTTACTTCCTGTGATTCGTGTGATCTTTAATTTATTATGCTAATCATTGTTAACTCACTTTCTCACTCTTGGGTGTTTTACCTGAAATAAATAGACATATTTTTCAGACTTTGTAGTATTTCTATCAATCTCCTGGTCCTGACCATATATATTCAGGAACACTGCAGGAGGACAGGATAGAAATAGCGGGGGCCCTGGTTGGTACTCTTGCATCATCGGTCGTCAATGGGTAAGATCCTGGAGGACTGGAGGGTAGTGAATGCTGTGCTGTTATTCAAAAAGGGCTACAAATAAAAACCGGGGAACTATAGACCAGTACACCTAAAATCTGTAGCAGGTAAGTTATTTGACAAGATTCTGAGGGAGAAGATATACATGCATTTGGAAAGACAGGGCCTTGTGAATGGAGGATTATGGCTCACAAGTTTGTTAGACTGCATTGATGAAGTGACCAGTAACTTTGGCAAGGACATGGCTGTATATATAGATTTCAGTAAGGCCTTCAATAAAGTTCCACATGGTACGCTGCTCTGGAAGGTTAGATCACATGGAATTGAGGGGGAGTAGGCAAATTAGGTCCAAAATTAGCTTGATGATAGGAACAAGAGGGCAATCGTGAAAGGATGCTGGTTGGACCGGAGGCCTGTGATGAGTGGAATGCCTTAGGGATAGGTGCTGGGACTATATATTCATATATTACACATATCTATGATTTAGATGAGAATGTACAGGTATGATTTGTAAGTTTGAAGGTGACACTAAAATAGGTGGTATCGTGGACAGTGAGGAAGGTTATCAGAAATCTCAGAAATTACAGCAGTACCTTGATCAGGTGGGGAATTGGGCAGAGAAAAGACAAATTGAGTTTAATTCAGATAAGTGTAAGTTCTTGCATTTTAGAAAGCAGGAGTTTCATGGTGACTGGCAGGGCCTTAAGGAGTGCAGTGGAACAGAGTGACCTTGGAATTCAGGTGCACGATTTTCTGTAAGTGGAGTCCCAGGCTTTTGACTCACTGCCCTTCATCAGTTAGAGCACTGAGTATCGAAATTAGGGAGTTATGTTGCAGTTATACAAGATGTTGGTGAGTCCATACTTGTCGCGCCATGTTCAATTTTGTTCACTTTGCTCGAGGAAGGATGTTATTAAACTGGAAAGAATGCAGAAGGAATTTACAAGGATGTTGCCAAGACTCAATGGTCTGAGTTATAGTGAGAGGTTGAACAAGCTAGGAGTTTGTACTTTAGAATGTATGAGGCTGAGGGGGATCTGATAGTAGTGTGTAAGATCATGGGAGACATGGATAGTCAATGCACTCAGTCTTTTTTTCCCCAGGATTGGGCAATCACGGTCTAGAGGGCATCAATTTAAGGTCAGAGGGGAAAGAGTAAAAGGGAACTTGAGGGGCAATTTCTTTTACACACAGGGTGGTATGCATATGGGATGAGCTGACAGCTGTAGTTGAGGCGGGTACATTCACAAAATTTAAAATACATTTGGACAAATACAGAGTTAGGAAAGGATTAGAAGGATACAGGGAAATGGCGGGGAAATGGGGTTAGTGTGAATGGATGCTTTTTCCGGGATGGACCAGTTTGGGCCGAATGGCCTGTCTCCGTGCGGTAATACTATATGGGTCTAACAACCATTGTTCTCCTACTGAAAGTTATATTGTACTTTCCCAATTCACTGGAGCGAACTTGACCCTCTAACCTCTGGGCTTCCATGATGTTTGACCAGAATGTTCAACCATTCCACATTGAATACAGACGCCGTGTAAAATACAACATATTAATGTCACTATTCCTCCAAAGCTGCTTCAGAGGAAGGTTAGTAATTAGTCCTTCTGATCACACAATAGATAATAAACAATAGGTGCAGGAGTAGGCCATTCTGCCCTTTGAGCCTGCACCACCAATCAATATGATCATGGCTGATCATCCTGAATTAATATCACACAACACGAAATCAGAAATAATCTGCTCTCGAGTTTGGTTCACAACATACTCTCCAACCTACCTGATATACACTTAAGGAATTTATTTTTCACAACATTAGCAGTCACTTAGTTAATTCAGTTTCAATGCAACTTGACACCATTCATTATTACTGCAGAACCCACGAGTATTTGTTACACATTCACAGGATGGGGGGCTTAGCTGGATAACCAGCATTTAATGGCCATTCCAGACGGCAGTTAAGAGTCAACAGCGTTGCCTTGGATCTGGAGTGACATGCAGGCCACATCAGATAAGAACAGCCGTTTCCTTCCCTAAAGGACATGAGTGAACCAGATGAGTTTTTCCAACAATCAGGAATGGATTCCTGATCATCATAAACCCTTGATTCCAGATACATATTGAATTCAAATTACACAATCTGCCATGGCAGGATTTGAAACCATGCCCCCAGAACATTACCTGGGACTCTGGGTTAAGAGCCCAGCGATAATATCACTATGTCATAGCTTCCCCTTGAGTATAGTTGCATATATAATTTCCAGAGCATATGATGCAAAATATTTGCGCGACAGTTTTGGTTCAGATATATAACACAACAAATTTGTTTCTCCTTGCTATTTGTAAGACCCACCCAAACCCATTCTATAGAATCTGAGGGACAGAGCCTGTGTCGTTCTTAGTGATAGACTTGGATAAGACATTCGGGGAGGCTCACCTCGATGCTGAGATGATCTGAAGACATGTCCAGCAATACAGGACAAGCATCAATATCCATTCCGCTCTGTCAGGGTAAGTGCCACCGTATATTCTCACTGCTCCCTCACACTCTCTGTATGTCTCTTATAGCACCGACCCTCGACCAAGGCTCACACTCTAACTCCAATAAGGTTCAAGCACGACCACTCTCACTGTTGAATTTAGCACCTTCCATCCCTCACATTTTCTGTCCCTGATGCAATAGTCCCACACACTAATAGCACGACATGGATACAACACTATGGACAGACTCCCTCCGGCTACCTCACCAGATCACACCTCACCTAGTCCAGCACTAACAGCAGGACCATCCACTTCCACCCACACTCCTTCCTTCCCTTTCCAGGAGAAACAGCCTGGAATAGGACAGAACGGGCCAAGCCGGGTGGTGGAGTGCCAGATATCCGTTCCCTCATCCCCCTACCCTGATATGTGGGGAGGATCCTGGAGTGAGCCGGAGAGGACCAGGAGGCCTTGTGTGGAGATTCGGAAACATCCACGTCCCACCAACCAAATAAGGAGCAGTGTTTAGTAAAGAGCCATTCTCAATTCAAACCTACTGTCAGTTCCAACCTCATCTCTCTAACTCGCAGATGAACAGATACCCCATTGCACAGAGATGCAGGCATTGAAATACACAGACGTATTGGTAAACACCCCAATATAGAGTTAGGGAACTGGAACTGGAACTGGATGAGCTGAGGATTATTCGAGAGGCTGAGAGGGTGATCGATAGAAGCTACAGGGACATAGTTACGCCAGAGAACAGAGGTAGCTGGGTAACAGTTAGAGGTGGGAAGGGGAAGAAACAGGCAGTGCAGGGTTCCCCTGTAGTCGTTCCCCTAAAAAATAAGTATGCAGCTTTGGAAACTGTTGGGGGGGACAGCCTTGCAGGTGTAAGCTGCAGTGAAGGGGTCTGTGGCTCTGAGATTCAGAAGGGAAAGGGGGAGAAGAAGAGAGCGCTAGTTATAGGGGACTCTCTAGTTAGAGGGACGGACAGGCGGTTCTGTGGACATGGGCGAGACTCTCGGATGGTTTGTTGCCTCCCGGGTGCTAGGGTCCGAGACGTCTCGGACCGTGTCTTCAGAATCCTTAAGGGGGAGGGTGTGCAGCCAGAAGTCGTGGTACACATTGGCACCAACGACATAGGTAGGAAGAGGGGCGGGGAGGTCATTCAAGAGCTCAAGGAGTTAGGCTGGAAGCTAAAAGCTAGGACAGACAGAGTCGTCATCTCTGGGTTGTTGCCGGTGCCACGTGACAGAGAGGCAAAGAATAGGGAGAGAGTGCAGTTGAACACGTGGCTGCAAGGATGGTGTAGGAGGGAGGGCTTCAGATATTTGGACAATTGGACTGCATTCTGGGGAAGGTGGGACCTGTATAAACAGGACGGGTTGCACCTGAACCAGAAGGGCACCAATATCCTGGGGGGTAGGTTTGCTAGCACTCTTCGGGGGGGTTTAAACTAATTTGGCAGGGGGATGGGATCCGGACTTGTAGTCCAGCAAGTAAGCTAGCTGTGTGTCAGGATGTCCAAGACTGTAGGGAGGCTGTGGAGAAGGTAGCACTGACAGGGACTACTTACGGACACAGAGATGGGCTCAAGTGCGTATACTTCAATGCAAGGAGTATCAGAAATAAGGTGGGTGAACTTAAGGCATGGATCGGTACCTGGGACTACGATGTTGTAGCCATCACGGAAACATGGATAGATGAGGGACAGGAATGGCTGTTGGAGGTTCCTGGTTACAGATGTTTCAGTAAGATTAGGGAGGGTGGCAAAAAAGGAGGGGGGGTGGCATTGCTAATTAGAAATGGTATAACGGCTGCAGAAAGGAAGTTTGAGGGAGATCTGCCTCTGGAGGTAGTATGGGCTGAAGTCAGAAATAGGAAAGGTGCAGTCACCTTGTTGGGTGTTTATTATAGGCCCCCCAATAGCAGCAAAGATGTGGAGAAACAGATTGGGAAACAGATTTTGAAAAGGTGCAGAAGCCACAGGGTCGTAGTAATGGGCGACTTCAACTTCCCAAATATTGATTGGAAGCTCTTTAGATCAAGTAGATTGGATGGGGCGGTGTTTGTGCAGTGTGTCCAGGAAGCTTTTCTAACGCAGTATGTAGATTGTCCAACCAGAGGGGAGGCCATATTGGATTTGGTACTCGGTAACGAACCGGGACAAGTGGTGGGCTTGTTAGTGGGTGAACATTTTGGTGATGGCGACCACAATTCTGTCACTTTCACCTTGGTTATGGAGAGGGATAGGTGCACACAACAAGGAAGTTTTTACAATTGGGGGAAGGGAAATTACGATGCTGTAAGACAGGATTTGAGGAGCATACGTTGGGAGCATAGGCTGTCAGGGAAGGATGTGGTGGAAATGTGGGACTTTTTCAAGGAGCAGATACAACGTGTCCTTGATATGTATGTACCGATCAGGCAGGAAAGAAATGGTCGTGTGAGGGAGCCTTGGTTGACGAGGGAGGTTGAATGTCTAGTAAAGAGGAAGAAGGAGGCTTACATAAGGTTGAGGAAACAAGGTTCAGACAGAGCAGTGGAGGGATACAGGATAGCCAGAAGGGACCTGAAGAAAGGGATTAGGAGAGCTAAGAGAGGGCATGAAAAATCCCTGGCGGATAGGATCAAGGATAACCCCAAGGCATTCTATGCGTATGTGAGAAACCTGAGAATGACGAGAACGAGGGTAGGTCCGATCAAGGACAGTGGTGGGAGACTGTGTATTGAGTCGGAAGAGATAGGAGAGGTCTTGAACAAGTACTTCTCTTCAGTATTTACGAACGAGAGGGACTGTATTGTTGAAGAGGAGAGTGTGAAACGGACTGATAAGCTAGAAGAGATATCTGTTAGGAAGGAAGATGTGTTGGACATTTTGAACAACTTGAGGATAGACAAGTCCCCCGGGCCTGACGGGATATATCCTAGGATTATGTGGGAAGCAAGAGAGGAAATTGCAGTACCGTTGGCAATGATCTTCTCGTCTTCACTGGCAACGGGGGTGGTACCAGGGGACTGGAGAGTAGCGAATGTTGTGCCCCTGTTCAAAAAAGGGAATAGGGATAACCCCGGGAATTACAGGCCAGTTAGTCTTACTTCTGTGGTAGGCAAAGTAATGGAAAGGGTACTGAGGGATAGGATTTACGAGTATCTGGAACGGCACTGCTTGATTAGGGACAGCCAGCACGGATTTGTGAAGGGTAGGTCTTGCCTTACAAGTCTTATTGAATTCTTCGAGGAGGTGACCAAGCATGTGGATGAGGGTAGAGCAGTGGATGTAGTGTACATGGATTTTAGTAAGGCATTTGATAAGGTTCCCCATGGTAGGCTTATGCGGAAAGTCAGGAGGCATGGGATAGAGGGAAATTTGGCCAATTGGATAGAAAACTGGCTAACCGGTCGAAGTCAGAGAGTGGTAGTAGATGGTAAATATTCAGCATGGAGTCCAGTTACAAGTGGAGTTCCACAGGGATCAGTTCTGGGTCCTCTGCTGTTTGTAATTTTTATTAATGACTTAGATGAGGGAGTCGAAGGGTGGGTCAGTAAATTTGCAGATGATACAAAGATAGGTGGAGTTGTGGACAGTGAGGAGGGCTGTTGTCGGCTGCAGAGGGACTTAGATATGATGCAGAGCTGGGCTGAGGAGTGGCAGATGGAGTTCAACCCTGCCAAGTGTGAAGTTGTCCATTTTGGAAGAACAAATAAGAATGCGGAATACAGGGTTAATGGTAGGGTTCTTGGTCAGGTGGAGGAACAGAGGGATCTTGGGGTCTATGTACATAGATCTTTGAAGGTTGCCACTCAGGTGGATAGAGTTTGTAAGAAGGCCTATGGAGTATTATCGTTCATTAGCAGAGGGATTGAATTCAAGAGTCGTGAGGTGATGTTGCAGCTGTACAGGACTTTGGTTAGGCCACATTTGGAGTACTGTGTGCAGTTCTGGTCGCCTCACTTTAGGAAAGATGTGGAAGCTTTGGAGAGGGTGCAGAGAAGATTTACCAGGATGTTGCCTGGAATGGAGAGTAGGTCATACGAGGATAGGTTGAGAGTTCTCGGCCTTTTCTCGTTGGAACGGCGAAGGATGAGGGGTGACTTGATAGAGGTTTATAAGATGATCAGAGGAATAGATAGAGTAGACAGTCAGAAACTTTTTCCCCGGGTACAACAGAGTGTTACAAGGGGACATAAATTTAAGGTGAAGGGTGGAAGGTATAGGGGAGATGTCAGGGGTGGGTTCTTCACCCAGAGAGTGGTGGGGGCATGGAATGCGCTGCCCGTGGGAGTGGTAGAGTCAGATTCATTGGCGACCTTTAAGCAGCATTTGGATAGGTACATGGATGGGTGCTTAATCTAGGATAGAAGTTCGGCACAACATCGTGGGCCGAAGGGCCTGTTCTGTGCTGTATTGTTCTATGTTCTATGTTCTATGTATACTAACATGCACAATGCATACAAGGAGATAAGCATGCACACACGGAGAAGCACACAAAGACATAAACAGTCACACACAAATAGACACAAACACAGATAGAAACACACAGGCTGATACAAAGACAGACAGATATAGTCACACAAATACAAAAGTAACAAGTACATGGACAAACACACACTTAAGTACACATTAAGACACAGACGTCAGTGCCATTAGGACACAAATAAATAAGTTTCTGTTTTATAAGGAGATCAAGGATTCTGGGAGAAGGTAAGAGAATGATGTTGAGGAACATTATAGAAATGGCTTTAAAGTATATCAGACTCGATAGGCCAAATGGCCTAATTCTGATCCTTTTTTAATGTTTGTGTGGTGTTATGCTATCAGGTATTCTCTTCCTGAGACAGCAGCAGCAACGTATTTGATTGGAAACAGTCAGTGGTAATGTGGGAAAAGATTGGAGTGCAGAATGGTTAATGTCTATTCCTAGTTATTGTACCACTATATTCGAAAAGGGGCAGTGATTTGATATGAGGTTAACACAGTTTTTAAAAAATGTGTACCACAATGAAACAAGGATGTCCCTTTCCCTTTAATGTTGTGCTATCTGTGGTGTCCTCATCCTCAGGGAGCAGTGGAGACTCGGTTAATTTAGGTATTTTAGTTTGAGTTTGAATGATCTTTGCCGGACAGGAGAGTCAATGTTTATTGGGAACAGACAGGAGACGGATGGTCAGACACACTCGGATCAGCCATGAGCATTCTGAATGGTGCCACCAAATGGCCAACTGCTGCCCCTATCCAATGTGTTGTTCCCTCAATCCACGCTCCCGGCCGTTACAGAGATATACTGCTGTCTCTACCCCATGTGTTGTTCCCTCAATCCACCACTGAGTGCGATTACAGGGTAGAGGACTATCCCATTCAGCCTGACTGGATCGTTACAATGACACGGGAGGAGACCATTCTGCCCCTCAAAAGAATTACACAGAAATATATGATGAAGTAATTCAGCTCGTTGAGTACATTACACAGCCCAGGATGAGGCCATTCAACCCGCCTGAACTGCTGCACAGGAACAGGGAAGCTGTCGCTAACAGGAAATAGACAGTAGTGATATATGACTTTTTTAAACAAAACTGTAACTAGTTTTGACTCAGAGATCACTGTAGGGTCATCACTGATCAATAATCTATGTAAAATATCTCGATGAAGGGACTGAATGGATCAAAGCTGAACTACCTCGGACACCAAAATGATCATTCAATTGATCTTCAAATGGAGGTAGCGAATCTGCATTATGATGTAGACAGGGTAGGTTAGTGAGCATACCCTCAGCAGGAATAATATAATGTGAGTTGTCTATTGCAGTCGGGAACAATTTAAATGGAGAGAGATTGCAGAACTCTGTGATGCAGATGTTTTTCATATTCTTGGTACATGAATCATATGAAGTCTGTCTGCAGATGCAGCAAGTGATTCGGAAAGTAAGTGGAATGATAATGTTTGTGGCAACGAGTATTGGGTTTAATTCGGAATATTTCACTGTATCTGTGCAAGGATTGCTGAGACCACATCAGATACACTGGGTGCAGTTCTGATCCTCTAAACTAAAAAAAAAAGGAGTCAATTCCTTTCAAAGATGTTCAAAGATGCTTCCCTTTACTCATTCCTGAAATGAAGGCCTTTTGTTATCGGGGATTATCTGTTTAGATCTGAGATGAGAAATCTTACTGAACCACGATTTTCAGAGAAGTCTTTCAGCTGGATACATATTTTCTCTTGTTAAGAAGTCTAAAGCTAGATATTAATTTTTTGAATGAGATGCATTGGTATTAACACAAATCTTATGAAGATATCAACCCATTTTTAAAAATTACGCTGATGCATATAAGCATCCCATCAAATCATAAAACGGGCACATTATTTTCTTTTGCTAATGAAAGGCACTGTGCACAACAACAGCAATGATGCTGCATACAGCATACAGTCTATTATCATCCATTCCAGAGAATGTACATGGAGAGTGCACATGGTCCAGTTTGGTGTTCAGTTGACATTCTTGTATTTTTCCACACAGAGACGGAGAAAAATATTACTTGCTTCAGAAGCAGCAGTCAATTGGTGTCTCTACCTTACTTTGTTCTGCCTGAAAACAAGGTGTAAGAGCAGAAAAATCCTGAGTCATCTTTACCATTCGTGGAGGATTCCTGATGAGGATTCATAGGAATCTCTGCACAGCTCGAAACAAAGGGAATTCAGCCAAATCCAACTGTTCCGGGAAGAAATCCGCATTCCCAGACATTTGTGTGAGCAGAATAAGTTCAAAGTCAGAAACATATTTGGGACACTCTATGATTTTACCATTTTTTCACAGTTCAACTTTCTGTGTCTCAGATTTTTCCAGAAAATTACCCAGTCGGATACCTATATCATTGGGCACAGCACTCAACTGGTTACATTTAAAATTTGCTTTCACCAATAGAGGAGTGGGAAAAAACATGAGTGACCCTCCAACATTGGTCAGAACACAAACAAGAGATTCTCAAAGGGTTGTTAAGGTGTGAATTCCCTTCCACAGACGATTGTGATGCTTGGATATTTCCATTTGTTCAAAGTTGTCTATGTAAGACATTTGAAAGAAAAATGAATGTAGGGAAATGGTACTGACAGAAAAGTGCTGCTGAGACCTTAATCAGATGATAGTTCATGGAAGAGCAGTGACAAAGTGTCTGATGACCCACTCTTGCTCCACAGTCCCGTGTTACTATGGTGCATTCAGCCTCATACAGCTCCTGCAAGGTGCAGATGGGGGCCACTTGCTCCAAATACCTGGTCCACAGTAACACAGGATTTCATTAAATCACTCACAACTGTCACACTCAGATTGGTACGGATTGGAAAATGTTATTTGGAAATCCAGGCTGGTTTTGAAAGATGCCACTGGTCTGTTTACAGAGTGTCCTCTCTCTGCAACTTGTGCTTCATTTGTTGGTCTTGGTCTAGACCAGGATTCGTTATGAATAAAGCTCCATACCTCACTCAGAGATGATGCAAAAATGCTTTGTTCTCTCTGATTACAGCATACAATAACAGTACATCCAGGGAAATTACAGCCATTTACTTTGAAATTACAGAAAATGAAAACATAAGGAACAGGAATATGTAATTTGGACGGTCAAGCCATTGTATTTGATAATGGCTGATCTACTGTTAGCATTAACTCCTCCTTAATGCCCAGTTTTTCACACTCCTCAGCTCTCTGGCAGGTCAAAGATTCATGTACCACCTCTTTAAATACTTTCAGTGATGTAGCTCCCCTAACTCTCTAGTTCAGATAATTCCTGACATTGATTATCCTCTGTGAGAGGAAAACACCCTCTACACATACACTGTCACCTGATTGATATGAACAAGAGGTGAACACAGGGGCTCAGGATAGAGTGAATGGCCTTGATATCAAGGCAGTAGATGACTGCGGGTGTTATCGGGACCACCTACTTATTTGAGCTTAATGAGAATCAGGTCTAACCTCCTCACTGGTTGGGGTCTGTCAGAGCACAAACGAAGATGTTTGTGGTCGGTGGCCGACAATCCTCTCAATCCCTGGACATCTCTTCAGGAGATCCTCAGATTAACTTTCCTCAGCACAAACATCTTCAGTTCCTTCGTCAACGTCTATGTGCCCCCATTCCGACGCCCCCCATTTATCTCAAGATCAGAAGCGGAGTGATCACTGAAGATCACACAATATTCGGAATATTTTGTCCGCACTCAGCTCCTGAACGGGTCTGTGTCCATATTCAGCAAGACCCGAACAACATTCACATTTGTGCTGTTAAAGTGTCGGTAACATTCATGTAACAGAACGACCAGGCACTGCACATTTCCACAGTGAAAAGAGGAGCTCATTCAGCATCTCAAGCTGGTTACACCCGGATATGTAGAAACTATTCAGCCCATCGAAATGACTGAACAAGAAGAGGGACAGCCCATTCAATCCTCCTGCGTGTTCCACAGAAGAGGAGGCGTCTGATCAGTACATTGAGCTGTTAAACAGGAACAGGCAGAGTCCAGTAAGACCCCTAAACCTGTTCTATGGAACCAGTAGGAGACCATTCACCTCTCGAGACACTTACACAGGAATAGGAGGGTGTTATTGATGCTCCAACCTGGAAAACGAATGGAGCAGAGACTGCACTCATAGACTGCTCACAATGTTCCTCGTGGCTCCATTGCCTGTGGAACAAATGATACTTTAACGTATTTTGCGGACAGTGAGGGAGGAAGCCAAATGTTTTGTGCCAAGCCTCAAGGAGGCATCTTCCATCTCCAAGAAGACAGATCCATGTTCTCCTTGGGGGTCAGAAGCTGGTGGGGATTGTTAAATTGTTATAGAATGAAGGTATTGTGGCTCCTGTTGCGATGGTGGATAACGTGAAGTTATATGTATGATCACACACCAAATGCACTGTATTAATGTTGGAAGAGTTCAGTTAAAGACTGGCTCTCTCTCTCTCTCAATCGAAATGGGGAGTGGTGTGGAGTGAGAGGAACGTTCTCAGAGTCTTTTAAGCCATCGAGAATCATGTAAACCAAGTTAAAAAAAACATGGAATTTATCACCGTTTTAGTTCTGTTTGGAATATAATGAGTGACTGTCCATCACCTTGAGTTCAATGCAATCACCTCTTATTCTTCAAAGCGCCACAGATTAATCCTCATGCACTCCCGATGGTACAATCATTCCAACAATTAGTCAGGCGAAACTCCTTTATACTCTTTCTGCCAAGAGGATTGTTCCTTATAAAGGAGAGAAAATCTGTGCACAATACCCCAAATACTATCACAACAACACTCTCAGGGTTGATCACAATAATTCTGTTCCAGTAACACCAACTATAGCGAGGATGGGATAGTAACCACCTTGAATAATTCAAAGGATATCTTCGATCCGTGATGCTAATGACATCCAAGGCTGAGAAAGGTAGAAAAAAACCACAGGATAAACTCCTGTCTGTTGTAATATTCCAGTCTAAGGTTCTCAGATTCTGATCCATTAATGGAACATTCCAGTCTAATGTCCTCAGATTCTGATCTCTCCTCCCCCTGTCTCTCGAGCTACTGATCCCTGTTAGTCTAGTCATTGATGCTCCCGCCAATACTGGGATAACACAATGAACCGAGTCCTTAATTAATAGAAGAGGCAAACCCTCCAGTGACTCATTGTTTATTTTGAAGGATTGCATAAATTCTATTCTCCATTGGGCAGGCTACCACTTCTCACATTTTACATTAAAAAGTTGATTCTGATACAAAATTCGTAATATTATTATTATTTCTACTGTTAATCTTTTTCTTAGCGAATTGGACAAGACATGCCAGGCATTTGTTTAAGGTTTTATAATTACGTTGAAATCTGTGTCCATGATTATTTACCAAATATTTAACTAGAACTTTTTACGATTGTAAACAGTTTCAAAGGCCAAGCTGGCTTCTGAAAGATAACTTGAGTTGCTGTTTTTGAGGATGAAAAGAATCCTTACTGAGATCAGAATAAGTTACCTTTTGTAGTGATTCTTCAGAGTTTTTGTGCTACAATTTCATTATTTCATCTGTGTTCTGTTACAAATCATCAATTTTTCGCAACAAGAACCTTCTTTATCACTATGTTAGCATGTTTCAGAATCTTGCGAATCAGATTATCCATTCTTTGGCCTTGGAATTATTTCCTTCTCAAAGTCACTTTTTTCGCGAATGCTGAAGCAATCTATTTTAATGTCTGGCTATTTTGTGGCTTTTCAAAAACAGACAACTGAAGTAGACTTTTAAATTTTGGCCATTTCATGTCTCTAAAAAAAGGCAGCTCCAACTCTCACTATCCCTGTCCCTGGGGAAGCTGTTTCCTTCCAGCTCGAACTCTGACATCTCCCTGGCAATATGGAAAATGACTCAGCTATGTCCAGTTCCTAAGCGGGGAATAATTACAATCTGACCAATTCCAACCCCCTCAGTCTCATCACGATAGTCAAATTGGGAGTTCATTTTGACAGAGCTGTCAAGCAGCACAGACATAACTTGCTCAGTGTGGCTTCAAATAGGTCCCCATGTGGAGATGATGCTGTTTTGGAAAAGTCACTGGATTAATAATCAAGACCAGGCTCATGCTCTGGCAGCTGGTGGAAGTTAAAAGCAATTAATAAAATATCGAGACCTTGAAGTGACCTTGAAGTCAATGTCGATTGTAAACAACAATTTTCTTTTCCAATGTACTTTCAGGAAGTGAATCTCCTGTGCTTTCCTAGTCTGGCCTAAATGTGACACCAAACACACAGACATGTGATAAACACTTGAATGGTCTCTGAAAAGGCCAAGAAAGACACTCTATTGTATCAAACTGCTCCGAGGTCTTCAAGGATAAAACCGGACAGAACACCCAGCCTCAGTATGGAAAAGGGAACTGGAAACACAGTCATGTTGAGCCGGCAGAGACCCCCTTCTTAACATCTGCGAACTTGTGACAACATTTACAGAGTTTTCCCACAGACCGTACAGAAACATCGGAAATGGAATAGGCCATAGAGCACATTGAGCCTGCCCCATTCGAGTTAATGTCTGAACATCTCCTCAATGCATTTGCCCCACTCACTGTTCACATCCCTTAATGTGATTAACCTTGTGAAGCTATAAAATAGGAACTGCGGTAGTCCCTTTGATCTGTCGAATTTGCTGTCCAGTTCAATATAATGATGACTGAACATTTATTTCTACACCATACTCCTGCTCTCTCCACCACCCCTTCGGTGTCTCGACATCCTTTATAGTCTTTAATGCCTTGTCTTCCACAGCCTTATGTGAGAGAGAATTCCCAGGTTCACCAGTCTCTGAGTGCAGATAATTATTCTTATCTAAATGCAATGTGACCTGTCTGTACCTAATACTGTGGCTCCTTGTTTTAGACGTCCCAGCCAGGGGAATTATCATCATTGTTTCCAATCTACCTAACTCTGTCAGTGTTTTATATATTCCTCTGAGATCTCCACTCATTTTCCTCAACCCCATGGGATACAGGGTCAGTCACCCCAAACTCTGCTCTCACAAAAAGTCTGTCATCCCAGAGATCAGTCTGGTAATCCTTTGCTGCACTCCCTCAATTTCAGGTTTGTACGTTATTTGGTACGGAGGCCAAAACTGCACACAATACTGCACAATGTTCGAGTTGCGGTCTCACCAAGGCCTGTACAGCTGCACTGAGACACCCTTACTCCTGGAGTCAAGTCCACCTGAATGAGGGTCAACACCCCATTTATAGAACATAGAACATAGAACATAGAACAATACAGCACAGAACAGGCCCTTCGGCCCACGATGTTGTGCCGCACTTCTATCCTAGATTAAGCACCCATCCATGTACCTATCCAAATGCCACTTAAAGGTCGCCAATGAATCTGACTCTACCACTCCCTCGGGCAGCGCATTCCATGCCCCCACCACTCTCTGGGTAAAGAACCCACCCCTGACATCTCCCCTATACCTTCCACCCTTCACCTTAAATTTATGTCCCCTTGTAACACTCTGTTGTACCCGGGGAAAAAGTTTCTGACTATCTACTCTATCTATTCCTCTGATCATCTTATAAACCTCTATCAAGTCACCCCTCATCCTTCGCCGTTCCAACGAGAAAAGGCCGAGAACTCTCAACCTATCCTCGTACGACCTACTCTCCATTCCAGGCAACATCCTGGTAAATCTTCTCTGCACCCTCTCCAAAGCTTCCACATCTTTCCTAAAGTGAGGCGACCAGAACTGCACACAGTACTCCAAATGTGGCCTAACCAAAGTCCTGTACATTTATCTTCCTGACTGCTTTCTGCTCCTGCAATATTGCTTCAGTGACTGGTGTACAACGGAGATCCCAGATCCTTTTCAATGTTACAGCTCCCCACATGATGGGTCTGCGTAAACTGGTCTCTGTGTCAATGTATTTCCAGTATTGGCTTCTGTCTTCAGAACTCGCTGCCCTGCATGGATATCAGAGGTCTGTCCAAACAATAATAGAGGAAAAGTGTCTTCATAGATCGACATTTCTCAACCACTCCCTTTTTAAATGGTTGGTTGGCATTTTAGTGTTCCCCAACAAAGTAGACAACATCACATCTATCCACACTGCTCTTCATCTGCCACAAATTTAATCATTCACTCCATTTGTTTCAATCGCCTTGAAGATTTTTTCACATCATCCTCAATTTTCAAAATCCTAGTTCCATCAGCAGACTTGGAAACTTTGCATTTGATTCCCTCAATGAGATGTTTGAGATGTATTGTGAATATCTGGCGCCCCATCACCAATCATTGTTCAATGCCTCTATTATTTTTTTTCTGTAATTGATCTACCAGTCAGTTTCTCAAATATCTTTCCCATTTCATCAATCTGTGATGATTTTTTTTTCTATGCCCGTTATTTTCGGTTCCAATAATTTCACCAAATTATTTTATTTACTAATTTCATTCAACATAATTTCCTCCTCAGACTCCTATTGCTGGGAAGGCTTTGTTTATGTATTTTTCTGTGAAGACAGAAGTGAAGTAGTTGTGTCATGTTTCTCTGTTCTCCATTCTCCATTTCCTGTTTTCAGACTGTAAGGAAGCTGAAACTTTGACTAAAAAGAACAGCTGTTGTCTATTCACCCTGTCCATGCCCCTTGTAATATTATACCTGAATTACTTACCAACTCAACTTCCTCTGCTCCAAATAAATAACTCGAGCTTACCCAGCCTCTCTCCACAGCTCATATGCTCCATCCCAGGGAACATCCTGGTGAATCTCCTCTGCACCTCATCCAGAGCAATCACATCCTTCCTGTAATGTGGCTCCCAGAACTGCACACAATATTTCATTTGTCCTAACCAAAGTGCCATATAAAATTCGTATAACCTTTGGGTCAATGAATAAATGCTTTGTCTACAATAATGCTGAACTCATCAATTATCACTTCCAGTCACATTCAGAAATGTGTGGAGAGGCACCCTCTGAGCTTCCTAGTGAGGTGCCATTCTTTGAGTACTCCCCTGTCTGGTTCCTTCTTCCGAAGTGTATCACCTCATATTTATCAGGGTTACATTCCATCTGCCATTGATCTGACCATCTGACCATTCCATCTGTATATTCCTGTATCATAAGACCTTCCTCCTCACTGCCAACCACCCAACCAATCTTTGTGTCAAACACAAACTTACTTCACACACTCCCCCTACCCACTTCACATTCACATCACTTATGAATACCACAAATAATAAGGGGCACAGCATTGATCTCTGCGGTACACCAGGGGAAATTGGGTTCCAGTCACAAAAACACCCTTCTACCATGAAGTTGAGTTTGGATGCAACTTTGCAAGTCACTAATAGGCCCTACATGTTCCCTGGCTGTTCTGTTTTACTCGATATACGTGAAGAATATCTGGGGATTCTCCTTTATCTTGCCCTGCCAACAGGCTTCCATGCCCCTGTATTAGTCAGTCCCCTCCGAGGGAAGAATTTCTGCCTTATTACGGCCTTAAATGGCATATCCCTTATCCTGTCATTATTTGCCTTTAATATAGAGTAGACAGCTAGAGAAACATCCTGTTTATTTCCACCTCATCACATGCATCATAGATTTTTGAAATTTCACTGCGATCACCTCTCATGCTTTGAAACTGGAGAGGTTGCAAGACAACTCGCTCCATCAGAAAATCTTGTCATCTGTGGAATTAATCTGGAGGATGTACATTGATCAGTGTAATCTTTCTTAGATTAGGTCACCAACACTGCACTCAATAACTCAGGTACATTCTCACCAACACTCTATGCAACTGCGACATGATGTCTTTCCCTCTATATTCCTATTCCCTTAAACAAAATCCAACCTAAGTTTAACTTTCCAATTACACGTATTCCTCCAATTACCAATCAAAGTAATTGCATTTAAGAACTCACTGTGTGAGTTATAGAGTCGTAGAGATGTACAGTATGGAAACAGACCCTTTAGTTCAATCCGTCCATGTCTAGCAGATATCCCAACCCAATCTCGTCCCACCTGCCCGCACCCGGCCTATATCCCTCCAAACTCTTCCTATTCATGTAACCATCCAAATGCCTTAAAATGCTGCAATTGTACCAGCCTCCACCACATCCTCTGGCAGCTCATTCCATACACGTACCACTGTCCGTGTGAAAATGTTGCCCCTTAGGTCTCTTTTACATTTAGATCAGATTTCTTACAGTGTGGAACCAAATCCACACGGACCCGCTGAAACGCAACCCACCCAGACTCATTCCCCTTCACCTAATACTATGGGCAAATTAGCATAGCCAATTTACATAACCTGCACATTTTTGGATTGTGGGAGGAAACCCACGAAGACATGGAGAAAATGTGCAAACTCCACACAGAGAGTCACCTGTGGCGGGAATTGTGAGGCAGCAGTGCGAACCACTGTGCCACCGTGCCACCCAACATCTTTCTCCTCTCACCCTGAACCTATGCCCTTTAGTTCTGGAGTCTCCCAACCCAGGGAAAAAAACTTTGTCTCTTTACCCTGTCTATGCCCCTCATAATTTTGTACATCTCAAGAAGGGCACCCCTCAGCCTCCGACGCTCAAGGGAAACCAGTCCCAGCCTGTACAGCCTCTCCCTTTAGCTCAAATCCTCCCACCCTGGCAACATTCTTGTAAAACTTTCCTGAACCCTTTCAAGTTTCACAACATCTTTCCGATAGGAAGGAGACCAGAATTACAGGCAATATTCCACTAGTGGCCTAACTCGTGTGCTATACAGCCGCAACATGACCTCCCAACTCCAATACTCTAACCAATAAAGGAAAGCATACAAATCGCCTTCTTCACTATCCTATCTACCTGCGACTCCACTTTCAAGTAGCTATGAACCTACACTCCAAGGTCTCTTTGTTCAGCAACACTCCCCAGGACCTTACCATTAAGTGCATAAGTCCTGCTAAAATTTGCTTTCTCAAAATGCAGCATCTCGCATTTGTCTGAATTAAACTCCATCTGCCACTTCTAGGCACATTGGCCCATCTGAAGATCCTGTTGTAATCTGAGGTAACCTTTTTCGCTGTCCACTACACCTCCAATTTTGGTGTCATCTGCAAACTTACTAACAATACCTCCTACGCTCGCAGCCAAATCATTTATGTAAATGACAAAAAAGAGAACCCAGCACTGATCCTTGTGGTACTCCACTGGTCACAGGCTTCCAGTCTGAAAATCAACCCTCCACCTCCACACTCAGTCTTCAAACTTTGAGCCAGTTTTGTATCCAATTGGCTAGTTGTCCCTGTATTCCATGAGATCTAATCTTACTAATCAGTCTCCCATGGAGAATCTTGTCGAACGCGTTACTGAAGTCCATATAGATCACATCTACTGCTCTTCCCTCATCAATCCTCTTCGTTACTTCTTCAAAAAACTCAATCAAGATTGCGAGATATGATTTCCCACGCACAAAGCCATGTTGACTATCCCTAATCAGTCTTTGTCTTTCCAAATACATGTACATCCTGTCCTTCAGGATTCCCTCCAACAACTTGCCCACCACTGACGTCAGGCTCACTGGTCTATAGTTCCCTGGCTTGTCCGTACCACCCTTCTTAAAAAGTGGCACCACGTTTGCCAAACTCCAGTCTTCTACCACCTCTCCTGTGACTATCAACGGTCCAAATGTCTCAGCAAGAAGCCCAGCAATCACTTCTCTGGTTTACGACAGAGTTCTATGGTACACCTGTTCAGGTCATGGGGAATTATCCACGTTTACCCATTTCAAGACATCCAGCACTTCCTCCTCATATGGACATTTTTCAACGTGTAACCATCTATTTTCTGATATTCTATATCGTCCATACCCGTTTCCACAGTAAATACTTATGCAAAATACTCGTTTAGTATCTCCCGCATTTTCTCGCCTTGCTGATCTTTGAGGGGCCCTATTCTCTCCCTAGTTATGATTTTGTCATTAATATATTTGTAAAAACCCTTTGCTACAGCTTCTACTTGCTACAGCTATCTCATGTCCTCCTTTTGCCCTCCTGATTTCCCTCTTAAGTATACTCCTACTGCCTTTATATTCTTCTAAGGATTCGCTCGATTTAACCTATCTATACCTGACACATGCTTCCTTCTCTTTATTAACCAAACCCTTTAGTCATCCTGCATTCCTTATACCTACCAGCCTTTCCACTCATCCTAACAGGAACATATTTTCTCTGGATTCTTGTTATCTCATTTCTGAAGACTTCCCATTTTCCAGCCGTCCGTTTACCTGTGAATATCTGCCCCCAATCAAATTTTGAAAGTTCTTGCCTAAAACTGTCAAAATTGGCCCTTCTCCAATTTTCTACTTCAACTTTTAGATCTGGCCTACCCTTTTCCATAATTGCTTTAAATCTAACAGAATTATGGCAGCTGGCCCCAAAGTGCACGTCCACTGACACCTCAGTCACCTGCCCTGCCTTTTTTTCCCTCGGGTGGGTCAAGTTTTGCACCTTCTCTAGTACGTTCGTCCACATACTGAATCAGAAAATTTTCTTGTACACACTTAACAAATTGCTCTCCATCTCGACCCTTAAGGCTATGGCAGACCCAGTCTATATTTGGAAAGGTAAAATCTCCTACCATAATCACCCTACTTTCTTACAGATAGCTGAGATCACCTTACAAGTTTGTTTCTCAATTTCCCTCTCACTATTAGGGGGTCTACAATACAATCCCAATAAGGTGATCATCCCGTTCTCATTTCTCAGTTCTACCCAAATAACTTCCCTGGATATATTTCCAGGAATATCCTCCCTCAGTACAGCTGTAATGCTAACCCTAATCAAAAATGCCACTCCCCCTCCTCTCCTGCCTCTCTTTCTATCTTTCCTGTCGCATTTGTATCCTGGAACATTTAGCTGACAGTCCTGCAAATCCCTGAGCCATGTTTCTGTAATTGCTATGATATCCCAGTCCCATGTTCCTAACCATGCCCTGAGTTCATCTGCTTTCCCTGTTAGGACCTTGCATTTAAATAATGCAGTTTACTTTATTAGTACTACCTTGTATTTCCCTGCCCTGACTGTTGGACTAGTTTCTGTTCGCAGTTGTACCAATCTCAGATTGATCTATTTCCTCACTATCTCCCTGCCCCCCTCCACACCCCCCCCCCCCTTACTCGATTAAACCCTCCCGAGCAGCTCAAGCAAATATCCCTGCTAGTATATTCGTCCCCTTCCAATTTAGGTGCAATCTGTCCTTCTGGTATAGGTCCCTTCTACCCCAAAAGAGATTCCAACGATCTAAAAATGCAAATCCTTCTCCCATACACCAGCTCCATAGCCATGCATTCATCTGCTCTATCCTCCTATTCCTGCTCTCACTAGCTCGCAGCGCCGGGAGTAATTCAGATATTACAACTCTCCAGAACCTCCTTTTTAAATTTTTGCCTAACACACTGCAATCTCCGTCAAGATTCTCAAAATTTCCCTTCCTATATCGTTGGTTCCAATGTGGACAATGACCTCTTGCTGGCCCCTCTCCCCCGTGAGAATATTCTGCACCCTTTCTGAGACATCCTTGATCTTGGCACCAGGGAAGCAACACATCATTCTGTTTTTTTCTCTGCTGTCCACAGAAACGTCTGTCTGTTCCTCAGACTAGGGAGTCCCCTAACACAATTGACCTCATGGAATCCGACATACTCCTTGTTGCATTAGAGCCTGTCTCAATACCAGAAACTTGCCTATTCGTGCTATGTTCCCCTGTGAATCCATCACACCCCACATTTTCCAAAACAGCATATTTGTTTGAAATGGGGACAGCCCCAGAAGACTCCTGCACTAATTGCTTACCTCTCTTACGTTTCTTGGAGTTAACCCATCTATGTGACTGCATCTGAGACTTTCCCCCCTTCCTATAACTGTCATCCATCACATACTGTTGCTGTTACAAATTTTTCGTTGTCTCTAACTGTCTCTCCAACCGATCCATTCGATCTGATAGGATTCGCAACTAGAAGCATTTATTGCAGATATAGTCCGCAGTAACCCTCAAATCCTTTTTAAACTCCTACATCTGACAAGAAGTGCATATGATTCTACCAAGGCCATTTGTGCTCCTTCACAATCTACAGACCCAGAAAAACAAAACTGTCTTGTTCCTCTACAAAACACTGCCCCAGGTTAAATTAATATTTATGGCTTATATTTTATGATTAATCAAGGGACATATCTCAAAAAACATATAATTAAGGAAGAATCCATTCTACTAAATTCTGAAGACTTTCTGTAGGACACAGTTAAAACAATTCACTTATCTGGCTGGGGACTTTGCCCAAACAGTTCCTCCAAACCAGTTGTAAATTTCACTGTTTGTTAATTTTTCTAGACGCACTCTGATATCCAGCAATACATGAATTCAAACAGCAAAGGCAGTAACTGTGCAGGTACGCTATCCTGTCAGTTGCTTCCCCTCACCGTGTGCTTCCTTTGTATGTTCTTTTCCCTTTTAAAACTGCTGTTGCTTTGACTTTTTTCCCCAAAGTTCCAAACCAATGCAACAGCATACAAAGCAGAAATTGCTGCTCCTGGAATTTGGGGAAATCAGCTTCGACACCTAAAATACCTCAAAAAAGGAGCAGCTGTTACAGCCAGAAATGTTTTCCCGCCCAGACTTCTGAAAATCCAAATACACTACTTCCACTAGTTGTCCGTGGTCTATGCTGCAAGAAATAAATTCAAATAAGTTTGTCAGGCATGATTTCTCTTTCAGAAATGCATTGTGATTCTCTGCAACATTGCTGTTCATTTCTTAGTACCCAGTAAGACTTCTTATATAATGGATTCTAATTGTTTCCCTACATATGTCAAATTAATTGTTCTGCACTTCTCCACATTATCTCTTCTTCCCTGTGTACACAGATGGATCACGTTCACTACCTTCCAGTGATCTACAAGGGCTTATGGTCTTTGCAGGATCTACAGGAAAATAAAACACAGTCACTGACAGTTCAATTAATATGTTGTTTTATTTCTGACATTTTGATATGAAGTATATCTGGCCCATCAGACTTAGCAATGATCAATCTAGCTCCATTTTCAAGTACTACCTTGTTGCTGATATGAATTGACTTTATGTCTTTAGTTCCACAAATCCCAGGTGATTACTTGCTTTACACAGAGATTGCCTGGCGCTTTCTCCATGAAGACAGATGCAAACTAGATGGTTAGTTTCTCTGCCATTTCCTAGTTCCCCACAATGAATTGTCCTAACCCTTATACATTTCCACATTTGGCCTTACTTTTGTTTTCTTTGGTACATGGATCCTAGATTTGAGCAGTCTTTGTGTTTCCTGTTTGTTTTTATTTGAGCAGTCTGTGTGTTTCCTGTTTGTTTGTATTCATGTTCTTTTTGATTTACTTAACACTTTCTTCGGCCTTATTTTCAGCAAAGTAAATCTCTCAGAATGTTCAGGTTTGCACAATATCTGGAATTCTTCTGAAGCTGCTTCCTTAGATTTAATGCAATCATTAATTTCTTACGTAAACCATCAATGAGTCACCTTTCCTTAAATTGGTGTTTGTAACTTAGTGTTATATACGTATTTTTCAGACTTTACAGTATTTCTATCACTAATAGGCAAAGTCTGTCTCACACTAAATGTAATATTGTATTTTTCCAATTCACTTGAGCCTCTAGCCTTCGGGTTTCCATGATATTTGAGTGTAATGTTCAAACATTCTATATTGCTTGCAGGCGCCTTGTAAAATGCAACATATAATGTCACGATTGCCCAATAGGTTCCTCAGAGCACGGTAAGTAATTAGTCCTTCTGACCACACAACACCACGCCCGAAATAATCTGCTCTCTACTTTGGTTCATAACATACTCTTCAGCCTACCTCATACACACTTATGAAATGTATTTTTCACAGCATTAGCAATCATTTCGTTAACGCAGTTAAGTTGCAATTTTAGATCATTCAATATTACTGCAGCACCCACGATATTTGCATCTCTAATTTCCAGAGAATCGGATGCACAACAGTTTTGGTTTAGATATGTAAGGCACCAATGTTTGTTCCTCCTTGTTGTTTGCAAGATCCACGCAAACATATTCTGAAGAAGCTGTGGGATGTGCTCTGTGCTGTTATTAGTGATAGACGTGGACAAGACATTGGGGAGGCTCACCCCGATGCTGAGATGATCTGAAGAAATGCCCATCAATACAGGACAAACATCAATAACCTTCCCCGCTCGGCCAGGACAAATGTCTCCCTATTCTCTCTACTCCCTCACACTCTCTGTACATCTGTTACAGCACCTACGCCCAAACAAGGCTCTTGCTCCACCAGTCACCCTGTTGCATGCAACACTCTCTTTCCTTCACTCTCTCTGTCACTGAAAGCAAATCGAGATTGAATTTATTGTTTTGCCAACATTGAACCAGTGAGACAATTTGATGCTGAGTATATAAAAATGCGAACATTTTGAAAATTGGGGAGGCAGCAGATGCAATCGAGACGGAGAAGCCTGGGATCAACCATCTTGCTCTGCAAGAAATTAGGAAATACTCACTATCATAGATATTTTTTCATATGAAACATATTCACAGGAAACAGAAATACGATGACCCAGGGAATTCAGCAGCCAGGAGAGTAACATCACAGAGGACGGCAGTGGCTGTGTGGTTTTTAAATCAAGTTGATGCAATCTTCATAAGTGTCTAATTGAAACAGCATATTGTTATAGAGGTGGGTGCAGTTGTGTGGTTGGGGTGGGGGTGGGAGCTGGATAAAGTTGTAAATAGTTGTGGTGTAATGTTCACTTTTACAGTTAAAAATAAATTGGCGTTATTTTCTTTAAATAATGGAATTTGGGAGTTCTCTGTCACTCATATTCTAATAGATTACGAGGTGAGTTGAGCTTTCCTGGATGTTTGGTTTAATTAATAGAGGCATTCGCCACCATGTCGTAACACTTGTAAAGACCAACAGAGAGCAAAAAAAAAACAGAAGTAAGGAGTGAGAAGATTAAATAAAAAGAAAGACTGTAAGAGCTTCTTTCGACATGGAAAGGGCAAATTAGAGGCAAAAATGGGCATCTGATCGCAAGAAATTGACACAGGAGAGATCGTAATGTGGAACAAGGAAATGGCTGAGGAGCTGAAAAATTACTTGGTGTCAGTCTTCACGGTTGAAAACACGAGCAATATCCCAAACATTTAAAAGACTTCGTGGACAGACCTGAGTAAGGTGGCCATCACCTCAGAGAAGGTGCTGGGAAAACTGAATGGCCTGAAGGTAAGTAAATCACCTGGACCAGATGGACTCCATTCCAGATTTCTAAGGCAGATAGCTGATGAGACAGTGGAGGCGTTGGTGGTGATCATTCAGGAATCTCTCAAATCAGGGAGATTCCCAGTGGACTGGAAAATCGCTAACGTCATACCCCTATTTAAAAAAGGGAGTAAAGCAAAAAACGGAACATCACAGACTGTCTAATCAAAACTTGAGCTCTGGGTCAGATCCTGGAATCCATTGTGAAGGATGAGATTTCTGAATAGTTGGATGTGGATGGTAAAGTTACCATGGTTTCTTCGAGGGGAGGTCATGCCTGGAAAAGCTGCTAGAAAACCTTGAGGACGTAACGAGCAGCTTAGAACAAGGAGAGCCAATGGATGTCATCACCTGGACTTCCAGAAGGTCTTTGACAATGACTACTGAGTAAGCCAAGGGCCCATGGTACTAGAGCAATGTGCTAGCATGGATAGAAATTTGGCTATCTGGCTGGAAGCAGAGAGCGTCGATAATAGTGTCCTTCTCAGGATGACAGCCAGTGACAAGTGGTGTTCCATAAGGCTCGGTGTCGGGACCACAACGTTTCATTTTATACATTAACCATCCAGATGAAGGAGCTGAAGGCATTCTGGTTAAGTTTGAAGGTGATACAAAGATAGGTATAGGGACAGGTAACGTCAAAGAGGCATGGAGGCTTAAGAAGGATGTGGGTAAGTTAGGATAATGGGTAAAGAAGTGGCAGATGGAGTACAAACTGGGAAATTGTGGGAACATACACTTTGGTAGGAAGAATAAAAACAAGGACTACCGAGAAAATTCAGATGTCTGAAGTGCAAAGGGACTTGGGAGTTCTACTCCAGGCTTCTCTCAATGTAAACGTGCAGATTGAGTCAGTAGTTAGGAAGGCAAATGCAGTGATGGAATTTATTTTGAAAGGATTTGAATGTAAAAAAAGGGATGTACTTCTAAGGCTCTATAAGGCTCTGGTCAGACTACATGTCGAGTATTATGCGCTGTATTGAGCCCCATGCCTCAGGAAGGATGTGCTGACCTTGGAATGGGTTCACAGCAGGTACATGAGAATGGTCCCAGGAATGAAAAGCTTAACATTTGGGAACGTTTGAAGACTCTGGGTCTTTTCTTGATGGAGTTCAGAGGGATGTGGGTGAATCTAATTGAAACATACAGAATATTGAATGTCCTGGACAGTACGGATGGTGAGAAGACTTTCATTGATAGGAGACTCTAGGATCCAAGGACACAAACTTAGAGTAAAGGGAAATCCGTTTAGAATGGAGGTAAGGGGAAATGTCTTCAGCCAGAGCGTGGGGAACCTATGGAATTCATTTTCACAAAAGGCAGTGGAGGTCAGATCATTGAGTATATTTAAGATAGAGATAGTTTGCTTCTGGAGTATCAAAGGGATCAAGGGTTACAGGGAGAAAGCAGGACAATGGGGTTGAGAAACTTGTCAGCATAATTGAATGGTGGATCAGACTTGATGGGCTCAATGGCCTCATTTCTGTTCCTATTTTCGATGATCTTGTGGTCGTAAGCTGCAGTCTGATGCTCCCGTTCTCTTACCTTGACCCTCCTGTCAGCAAAGTGTGAGATTAAAAAGTCCCTGAATCATCTTTAACAAACGTGGAGGATTCCTATTGAGGATTCATGGGAATCGCTCCACTGCTTGAAGGAAAGGAAATTCTGCCAAATCCAACTGTTCCAGGAAGAAGTCTCATACCAGCAGCTTGTTTGAGTAGAATAACGTCGGAGACAGAATAGCAGTTGGGACACATTATCTCTTTTCCATTTGATATGATTAAAAATACTATGAAACTTTGGAAACCATTTCTTATTCTTTATCGTCTTCAGACATGTGCGTTGGTGTATGTGTCTGTATGTGTGTGACTCTGTGTCTCACATTTTTCGGGAAAATGACCTAGGTTACACTTCAAATTTGTTGTAATCAGTGGAGAAGTGTTGGGCTGGAAAATGAAACAGTCACCCTCCAACATTGGTCAGAGCAGGAATGAGAAATTCTCACGGGGCTGTTCAAATGGGAATTCTCTTCCCTAGAAGTTTATTCCCAAGATGCAGCTCAACATCACTACTTCCAGCGTAATTAGACATGGTCCATAAATGTTGGCCTATCAATAACACCCACATTCCATGAATAAATAAAAAATGATGAACTGCAGCAGAATTAATTGTATGGGAACAAGACTGTTAGACAAATGCCTGGCGCCTTCCAGAATTGTGCTGCCTGTGTAGTTTGACTTTGTGCAGTTCCCTAATATTGTGCCTGGGTGCTTGCATTTATTCAAAGTTGAGTTTATTCAACATTTAACAGACATGTGAATGGCGTAAAATTGTGGACAGACAGAAAAGTGCTGCGCAGACCACACTCAGATCAGCCATGATCTTATTGTCTGGTCGAGCAATGACAAAGTGTCTAATGACCCACTCCTGCTCCTCAGTCCTATGTTCCTATGTTCCATTCCGTCCTTAACACCACCTGAACAGGAGCAGATGGAGACAGGATATTATTGAGTCCCTCAACACTGGGTGATTTGGTGTGGGTTGGAAAATGTGATGGGAAATCCAGGCTTGATACAAAAGAGGCCTCTCACCTCTTTACAGAGTGTCTCCTCGCTGCAAATGGTGCTTCATTTGTTGGTCATGTTGTAGACCCAGATTCACTGTGAATATCAGGTCCATATCTCGCCCAGAGATGGCTCACCAGATACTTTTCTCTCACTGTCCTCAACATTCAATAACAGCACTTCTAGGTAAATTACAACCATTCACTTTCCAATGACAGAATATGAGAGCATAAGAAACAGGAGTAGTTAATTCCGATGCTCATGCCATTGTATGCGATCATGTCTGACCTACTGTTGGCATTAACTCATCTTTAATGCCCAATTCTTCCCTCCACTCAGCTCTCTGACGGATTAAAACTCCATCTACCTTCTCTTTAAATACTTGCAGTGATATCGCTCCCCTAACTTTCTAGACCTGAGAATTCCTGACATTCACTACCCTCTGTGAGAAGAAAACACTCTCCACACAGACACCATCACGTATTAACATTAACAAAAGTGTTTAACTGACCTGCTTAGGTAAGAGGGATTGACCACGATATCAAGGCAGGATTTGACTGAAGGTTTTAACCTCAGAGGCACTTAAATATCCAGAATCATGCATCCTGTGTAAAATAAAAACTACAAGCCATGGAATTTATCACCTTCTCAGTGTGTGTAGAACATAACGAGTGATTGTCCGTCACCATCAAGTTTCAATGCAATGACCTCTTATCTCTGACAGTGCTACAGATTAACCTTCACTCACTCCTCTTTTACCATCGGCGCAGGGATTAGTCGGGTGAAATTAGTCTCTATAGCAATGAGATCATTCGTTCTAAGGATAAGAAAATCTGTCCATAATACCCCAAGTACTGTCTCAACCACACTCTCAGTGATGATCACAATAATTTCTTTCCCACACTTACGGTCTCCATATCGTTATTATGACATAAAAACCCATTCCTTCTCTATGTACTGCCATCGATGTGGAATTTAAAAGTTCCTTAGATCTGTATGTCAGCATCAGTAAATCTAGAACCAAAGGTGCCTGTGGAGATGAACATCACTCTTGGGTAGAGACTCAGTCAGAAAGATTGCACTTGAAATAGGGAATGGTCACCTACCCGAATGGAAATGTGGTGTAGAAATAAGGAAAACAGGCAGAGGAAGGGAGCTAACTTTACTTTTGTTCTTCCCTCACGGGATGTGTGCAGCCATGGTCAAGCTAGCATGTTATACGGATCTTGAACTGAGTGTCTGGTTCCACAGCACAGTAAAGAGTAAAACACTTTGATGTGGGTTTGCACAGCTATGACTGGGGAAGAATAACCATTGACTTCTCTGAAGGACAGGAAGCATGCAGATGAGCCTTTTTAAAATTACAAATGGTGATGGTTCCACTTCAATAACATCAATTTCCTTCTTGAGTTATCAACAGATTATTATTCTGTGGCTCTAGATTATGCGTCAATGATTTAAGCAGCACGCAGTGTCTGCCTGTCTGACAGGTTCTGTGCAGTGAACAATTCAACATACTCAAGAGCAATTATTCTGCAACTGACATGTGGTTACAAGGGACTTGTTAAGGTATATCCAGATTGAACAAAGGCACAATTGATGGTTTATTCAGAAGATGTACTGAGGCTGAGGAGGAGATGGGTATATCATAATGGTGATATTGGACAGAATTAGTGAGTGGGGAAGATATAGAAATGTTGATCTGTGCAGGTATAGAAGTATTACGGAGTTTGAGAACAGTCTGGTTCCTCATCGCGTATTGGTGAGTAATTTGTCAATAATAATCTGCTCGTTATAATTTGTGAGGAATGGAATATTTCATTGGAATTGAAAATATTGACGTCCACCTTTCTAAATTTTAAATAATATGAGCAATAATTCAGTCTTACCTGGCTTTATGAACAGATAGAATGAATTACCAGGAACACCAACGATAATGAGGATGGGATAGTAACCATTTTGAATAACCATCAGTACACCATAGAACCGTAATGCTAATGAGATCCAAGGTTGAGAAAGCAAGGAACTACCTTCGGATAAACTCCTGCCCATTGCTGTAACATTCCAGTCTAATGTTCTCAGATTCTGATCCATTGTTGGAACATTCCAGTATAATGTTCTCAGATTCAGATTTCTCCTTCCCCCCTCTCTAGATCTGCTGATCCCTGTTAGTGCTGTTGGTGATACTCCCGCTGATACTATGGGATAACACATTGAACCGATTCCCTCATTAATAGAAGAGGAAAGCTCTCCAGTGACATATTTAGGTTCCACGGAGATTGAGATCAATCTCAATCGCTGAACAAATATCTCCAGTTAACCCATTTCAATTCAATACTTTTTATTATTTTTTTTAAAAAAAACGTATGATTAAAATTTACGCATTCTGGGTGGGATATGTGGGGATGATAGAGGGAACAAATGTTAGGGTTGGTCGATCAATCATGTGTAAGCATTCAATCTACCTTGGATATGGGAGCAATGCCAGAGGTTTATTAGAACATGAGCATGCTTCTCTGTTTATAAATTGAAACGTACGTTCTTTAACTACTGATCAGGAATTACAATATCAGTAAAACGTTAAAAGAACTTTTATCGTCCATGATCTGAGAAGAAAATGTCCCTAAGACTACGTGCGGTTGTAACAGACAACGACATGGTTTTTTTGACAGGGAATTGTACCTGAGAGATAATGGAGACTGCAGATGTTTGATAATTTAGAGTATGTAAAGCATGGCGGTGGAAAAGGCACAGCAGGCCAGGCAACATCCGAGAAGCAAGAGAGTCGAAGTTTCAGGCAGAACTTTCAGCGGAAAGGTAAGTAATAGGTGAACAAAGGTAGGAGGTGATCATGATAGATCGATGGGGAGTGTGGGATAGAGCGGTGGGAATTAAGATGGGCATTAGGTCTCCTCAGGAGGGCAGATGTGAGTCTGGGAGTTGGATCTGGGATCTGGGTTACCCAGGGGAAATTTGTAAATCAGTGGATCTAATGTTCGTGCCGCATGTTTGTTGGCTCCTGAGGCAGAAGATGGTGTGTTACTGGTGACATCCTGGTACATCTCTTCTGAACCCTCTTCAGCTTAACAATCTCCTTCCCATAACAGAACTGCACACAGAACTACAGAACAGGCTTTATCAATGTCCTGAACAATCTCAGCATGCCTGCTCAACTTCTAAACTCAAAGGTCTGAGCACTGACGTAATCCGAAATACCCTGCGCCACAAACTTCAAAGAATTATACCTGCACCCCCGGGTCCCTCTTTTCTATATAACTACCAAATCCCAGCATTCATTGTGTAAGCCCTCCCCTTGTTTGTTTTACCAAAAAGCAATACTTCACATGTATCCAGGTTAAACCCCATCTGCAACACCTCAGCCCAGTGAATGATATTACTACCCCCTCACACTCCCCCTTCGGATTAAAACCACAATCCACTCTCCATAATGCCTACAGACACCAGCCTTGAGTTTCCCAAAGACCCAGAGCTTGGTTTGCCTTGTGCAGGCAGAAGGAGGAGTCGGTAAGCAAAAGCTGGATAGGAAATAGCTGTCTTATCTCAATTAATGGTTTTCGTAAGAGGGAAGCCACATGCTCGAGATTTGAAATAGTGACCGGTGTTTTGGGCACAGAATTGTGTTCTTTCCTCGTCTCTGGTCTTCAGTATTGATATCTACTCGAGATCCCTCATAGTGCAGTGTGTTGCAGGATTTCTTTCCCTAATATAGCAGACTACTGGTAATAGACATTTAAACCGGAAATCATAGCCAAGCAATTACAGATGTTCAGAGTTTATCTCAATAGTACAGCGAATACACTCAACATCCTATAGTTAAGGCTAATAATTTGTACAAATTTTCAATGAGATTTGTCCCCTGTATAATTTGGTATTAGAACATAGAACATAGAACAATACAGCGCAGTACAGGCCCTTCGGCCCTCGATGTTGCGCCGATCAAAGCCCACCTAACCTACACTAACCCACTATCCTCCATATACCTATCCAATGCCCGCTTAAATACCCATAAAGAGGGAGAGTCCACTACTGTTACTGGCTGGGCATTCCATGAACTTACGACTCGCTGAGTGAAGAACCTACCCCTAACATCAGTCCTATATCTACCCCCCCTTAATTTAAAGCTATGCCCCCTTGTCATAGCTGACTCCATACGTGGAAAAAGGTTCTCACTGTCAACCCTATCAAACCCCCTAATCATCTTGTACACCTCTATCAAATCACCCCTAAACCTTCGTTTCTCCAAAGAAAACAACCCCAAGTGCCTCAGCCTTTCCTCATAGGATCTTCCTACCATACCAGGCAACATCCTGGTAAACTTCCTCTGCACCCGTTCCAGTGCCTCCACATCCTTCCTATAGTATGGCGACCAAAACTGCACACAATATTCCAGATGTGGCCGCACCAGAGTCTTATACAACTGCAGCATGACCTCAGGACTCCGGAACTCAATTCCTCTACAAATAAAAGCCAGTACGCCATATGCCTTCTTCACTGCACTATTTACCTGGGTGGCAACTTTCAGAGATCTGTGTACATGGACACCAAGATCCCTCTGCTCTTCCACACTACCAAGTAGTCTACCATTAGCCCAGTAATCCATCTTTTTATTACTCTTACCAAAGTGAATCACTTCACACTTAGCTACATTGAACTCCAACAGTGTTTGTTAACTGTCCAACAGTATTGTTAACCAGAATTTAATAAATCCATACACTTCAAACATGACCCAAAATCTGGGCATAGTTTCGGCCTTGTTTAATGGATGGTGCCCAAGTTTCTGAACCGGAGCTCTGGATTTGATTCCAGTCCAGGAATGTCTGATAGTGCCCCTATCTCTGGAGAAGGTGGAGTGGAGTCATGTCCGATGGAAGTGTGTCACAGCGTGTTACAACAAGCTGATGAACAACATATAGGAGCATCATGTTGCAGCTTTAGGGGCTAATGCTGAATGATGGTAGTGTATCTATCACTGCGCCGAAAATTCTCGTTTCAACTCCCACAAAGCAGTTTCATAATATGTCTGAACAAGTTGATTAAACTTTTTGGAATCATGCCTTGATGGAGAAGGAAGAGGTACGACTATTGAATTTGGGACTATAGACCCAGGATGACTGAAAGCACAGCCAACCGTCTTGATTGGAGTCATATTTACACTTTCTAGAGGTTTATAAAATTATGACGGGCATGGATAGGGTGAGTGGTCAAGGTTCCATCCCCGCAAGGTAGGAGAGTCTAAAACTAGAAGGCATAGGTTTAAGGTGGGAAGAGAGATATTTGAAAGACAATGAAGAGCAACTTTTTTTCCCTGCAGAGGGTGGTGCTTCTATGGAATAAGCTGCCAGAGAAACTGGTGGAGGCTGGAACAATTACAGCATTTAAAAGGCAACTGGATGGCTTTATGATTAGTGGGATATGGGCCAAATGCTGGGAAATGGGAGTGGATTAATTTAGAACATTAGGATGGCATGAGCGAGTTGAAGAGTTTGTTTCCCTGTTGTACATCTCGACGAATGATTGATTCAATTAATGAAGGTCTCTTTGTAATCTTCAGCTGTTCACCATTATACAAACACTGTCCACAGTAAACCCAAACTTGACGTCATCCTCAAATTTGCGAAATATGCCTTCTATAATTCTCATCTCAATCATTTATATAAATGACAAACAAAAGTGAACCCAACAATTTTGCCTCTGGATCATTGCTGCCCACCGGATTCCAGTTCAAAAAACAACCATCCACCATCACCCTGTCTCCTGCCAGTAAACAGATATACACAGAAACACACATGCAATCACACACACATACAGAGACACCGACGCAACCATGTCTTTTAGACAAAGGTTAGATTAAAACCACGATCAAGGGTTACGGTGAGAAGGCGGGGAAATTATATTGAGATACACACCAGACAGGATCAAACTGCAAAGTAGACCTTATGAGCCAAATGGCCTGATTCCAATTTCCTATGCTCTGTGGCATTAAGGTGGCAGGATTATTTTCCAAGGGTGCAGTAGAAGCTGAGTTTGATAAATACTTGACTGAACAGTCAATGGGACTGTGGATACGTTTGAGGGGCTGAATGGTATATGTTTGTTCGTATTTGCTGTGCCCTTGTTTCTGAAAAGTGTAGGTGACTTGCTGTGAGGTTAACACACTTTAAAATGAAAGGGTTCTTCCCTTTCCATTTGAGATAAGATTGCTCCTTTCTTCTTTGGATTGTGTGATCTGTGGCGTTCTCATCCCCCGGGAACAGTGAAGACTGGGTCATTGAGGATATTCAAGGCTGACCTTGACTGACGTTTGATGGACAGAGGAGTCAATGTTTATTGGGAACAGACAGGAAAGGGGTATTCAGCTACAATCAGATCAGCCATAATGTTTCTAAACTGAGCATCAAGTTGGAGGGAACGAATGGCCAACTGCTGCTCCTACTTCACTCGTTGTTCTGTCAGTTCACACCTGAGGCTGTTCCAGAGGGAGATAAAGATCCCATTGAGGCAGTCAGCATCGTGACAATACAGCAGGGGGAGGCCATAATGCACTTCCATGGGGTTAGACAGGAATAGAATGAAGTATTCAAATCATTTCAGTAAATTACACAGCACAGGAGGATGCCATTTAACCATCCCAGGCTGCCTCAGGAAATACAGACAAGAGATCATTACTCATTTTGTGTTTGGTAAGCTGTAACCAGTGGAATTCTTCAGGGATCTGTGTGAGGTCATCAACAAATGACAATCCACACCAATGAACTGGATGGAGAGGATGGAGCTCAGTTTGCTCATACATCAGGATAGTCAATCAATAAGATGTCAAAGGGAGACAGAGTGTCTCCAATGAGATACAGACAGGGGGAGGGCAGCACGTCGGCAATGGGATACAGATGGGGAAGGCATAGCGTCTACAGTGGAATACAGACAGGGGAAGGGCATACCGTCTACAATATGATACAACAGGGGGAGGGCAGAGCTTCTGCAATGGGATACAGATGGGGGGAGGGCAGAGCGTCTACAATGGGATACAGACAGGGGAGGGCATAGTTAGTAGGTTTACAGGTAACATCAAAAAATAGTGGGGCGGTGGACAGTGATGGTTATTTCAGAGTACAACGGCACCCTTGACAAACAAAGGGTCAAGGACTGGCAGATAGAATTTAATGCAGACATTTGTGAGGTTTTGCATTTTGGTAAGTTAAAGCAGGGTGGTACCCTAGGGAATGTTGCTGAACAAGGAGACCTACGGATGCAGGTTCATAGTTCCTTGAAAGTGGAGTAGCAGGTAGACAGAGTATTAATGTTCAGTCAGAACATTGATTATAGGAGATGGGGTAGCATATTACATTTCTACACGACATTGCTGAGGCCACTTTAAGAATACTGCGTACAATTCGGTAGGCACTGCTAAAGGATGGATGTTGCTCAGCTTGAGAGGGTGCAGAAAAGGATTTTCTGAAACCTGAGAAATTGAACTGCAGGAGTGGATGAGCAGGTTGGGGTTTTTGTCCCTGGACTGTTGGAAGCTGAATAGTGACACGACAGAGGTTTATAAAATCCTGTGGGCTATTTATAGTCTCAATGGTCAACATTTTTTCCCAGTGTTCGAACTTCCAGAACTATATGGCAGAGGTTGATGATGACAGGGGAAAGATTTAGATGGGACCTGAGGGGAAACCTTCACATGCAGAGGCCCTGGGGGTACGGAAAGTGCTGTCAGAGGAAGTGGTGAAAGCGGGTACAATTACATGTTTAAAATATATCTGGATAGATACATAAATAGGAATGGTTCAGAGGGATATGGGCCAAATGCTGGCCAGTGAGACTAGGTCACGTTAGGATGCCTGATCGGCATTCAGAATTTGGAAAAAAAGGATGTGTTTCCATGCTGTAAGACTCTGCTATTCTATCACAGTGATGAGGAAAAATGCAAAAAGGGCTTTTGAATGGGAATTCTCTTCCCCAGAAGTTTGTGGTGTTTCTCTGATTGCAAGTATTCACAGCTGAGTTAGTTAAAGATTTGACAGAGACTGCGTCATGGATAATGGGATACAGACAGGAAAGTGGGGCTGAGACCCCAACCTGATCAGCCACAATCTTAGTGCCTGGTGGAGAAGGCTCAAAGTATCTCATGACCCACTCCTACTCCTCAGTCCCCCTGTTTCTGTGTTCCATTTAGAGCCTCAAACCTGCTGGATCTGAGCAGTTGGAGGCCACTTACTGCTATCACCTGGTGCATAGAAACAGAGGTTAACATTCACTCCCTCATGACTGTCACACACGGTTTGGGAGATTTGGAAAATGTACTTGGAAAACCCAGGCTGGATATGAAAGCGGTCTCTCATTTCTCTTTACAGAGGTTCCCCTCTCTGCAACTTGTACTCCGTTTGTTGGTAGATGCAGATTTACTGTGAATACAGCCCCCATACCTCACCCAGAGATGGCTCACAACGTCCCCTGGGCTCCGTGACTGCAACATTCCATAACAGACCTTCCAGGTACCTTCCTGTAAGTAATCTAATCGAATCTAATCTAATCAAATTTTCCAATAACAGAATGTGAGAATATCAGAAACAAAGGCAGGTCGTTCGCCTCCCAAGCCTGTCTTGCCTTTCACTAAGATCATGGCTTCATAGCCCTCACCTCTCTGATACATCAAAATCCCTCTCTAACCTCTATGAGCACTTCCATAGAACACAAAACAAAGAACATTAGAGCACAGTACAGGACCTTTGGCCCTCGATGTTGTGCCACCCGTTTATCCTACTCTATGATCAGACTATCGTCCGTGCTTCCGTTCACTTTCTTCCATATGCCTATCCAAGAATCTCTTGAGTTTCACTCACGTATTTGATTCTACTTCCACTGCTGGCAGTGCATTCCAAACCCCCACCACTCTCTGTCTAAAGAACCTACCTCTGATATCTCCCCAAACCTTCCTCCAATTACCTTAAAATTATGACCCGTTGTGATAGATATTTCTGCCCTAGGAAACAGTCGCTTGCTATTCACTCTGTCTATGCCTCTCATCATCTTGCACACCTCTATCATATCACCTGTCATCTTTCTTTCCTCCAATGAGAAAAGCCCTTGCTCCCTCAAGCTTATTTCATAGAACCTTCCGTCCAGTCTGGTGAGCATCTCTGTAAATTTCCTCTGCACTCTGTCTAAAGCTTCCACATCCTTCCTATAATGGACTGAGTAGAACTGAGCACAATAGTCCAAGTGTGGTCTAACCAGGACTCTATAGAGCTTCAGCATAACCTCACGGCTCTTAATCTCAATCCCCCTGCATATGAAAGCCAACACACCATGTGCCTTCTTAACCACACCATCAACTTTGGGAGCAAATTTGAGTAATCTGTGGACACAGACCTCAAGGTCGCTCTGTTCCTCCATACTGCCAAGAATCCTGTCTTTAACCATGTATTGTGCATTCATATTCGAGCTTGCAAAGGGAACCTGATATTGGTGTGAGTTCAGATGATGGACAGTTTTGAATGAGCATTTGTTCTGCAGCTCTGTAACTGAAAGTGGGCACAGCAGAGTCTATGACTCATTGGGCTGAATATAACCATAATTTATCTTTGTGTGATTTTCACTGAGTGTGACAGATGGGTTGTCTGCACGAGGCTGAGCTATTTTCCTGGTACTATCATATCGAACTCACCTCATTAACTACCCAGCCACCCCATGGTGTCCCTGTCATTCAATGCCAGTCCGATCCCACCCATCATGGCTGAAGTTATTCACGATCGGCCGGATGCCCTGATATTCCGTGATCCCTGGCATTGGTGCACAGTTTACCCCGAGCATGGCAGATAAGGGGCAATTATACCACGGTTTGTCGACAGGGACACGGAGCTCCTGGTGGATGGGCTAGTACAGAGGGGACCATACTCTTCCCAGCGGAACCACACCACCAGACCCAACGAGCAGGGCCTGAGCTCACCAACCAGCTCAGTGCAGTATCTGCGGTCTGAAGAAATGTTCAGCAATACAGGACAAGCTTCAATAACCTTCCCCACACTGTCAGGATAAGGGTCACTGTGTTCTCCCTGCTCCCTCACACTCACTGTATATCTGTAATATCACCGACACCCGAACACGATTCATGGTCCACTACTCTCACTATTGCATGCAAAGCCTTCTCTCTTTGTCACACACACACGCACACACACACACACGCTCGCCTTCGCAGTACTCTCACATGTTGATAGAATATTCTGAAGAATGTTGATTGTGGAATGTTCAAGTTCGTGTTCCAAATAATTCCCATTTTCAAGAAAATTTCAATGCCCCAGTATGTAACACAAAAGGGGAAGGAACAAAATTGTACAGTTTTCAAATCACATGCAATCCACTATGGGGCCATTCAGCCCTTCAAACGCATTCTAGCATTTAAGAAGATTGTGGTTGATCTGATGCGTTTCTCAGTTCCATGTTACATGAACTTTCAGTCATTCAACCCCCTGGGTTCCTGTCACTGAGCAGACAACACTCAGGCACTTTTACCCGGGTTTTCTTCAAGCGCCTGCTCGAGGACATTTCCCAAGGGGATGCACTGTCCCAATAATATATTCCATCAGCTTTCTCCATCTATATAATGGTAAGCACATTTTACACAGACCAATCAAAAATCTACACTCATTTTATGGTTATCGATATCCAATCACAATTAGTAATTCTGGTTATTTCATATGTCTCACCTTACCTTATTCAGCCAAAGATGGCTTTGAAATACTTGTCTCATTATAAAATACAATTTCTAGCAGAGAACGTTTGAACCCTCAGTCGTTATTTTGACCGTTATCTGAATTGTACCTTTTTCCTTGTTATGAATGTTTCCCTTACCCTTTGCCTGTGACTGTTTCTGTCTGTAACAGTTATACAGTCTCCCACTCAGTTGGCTGGACAGCTGGTTTGCGATGAAGATGGAGGCCAACAGTGCTGGTTCGATTCACCACACTGACAGAGGTTACCATGATAGGGACGCTGTCTCACCCTCAACCCATCACCCGAGGTGTGGTGACCCTCAGGTTAAATGACCACAAGTGGTCTCTCTTTAATGACAGAGCAGCTCTATGGTCATTGGAACTCTGTTCTATCACTGTTGCCATTTTAAAATGTTTTCTAGATTACCATTTCGTTTTCACGGATGTTCTGAAGCAGTGTCATTTTGTACCACTGTCAACATTTTCCCATGCTGCACATTCCAGTCCATCCCCTGATAATCCTTGACTCTGTTGTTACTTATGAATCTTCCGTCTGTGCCTCAAAAATATTCAATAACTCTGCCTCCAATGGTCTGCGGGGAAGAGAGTTCCAAAAACTCATAGCACTGAGAAAACAAAGAAAAAGCCTTACCTGGGGTGTGAGGTTATTTTTTTGTCTACCTCCCTGAGATTGGATATAATTACATTAGAAGCAGTTCAGCAATGTTTCACTTCATGTATTCCAGGAATGAAGGCCTTATATTATGGTTACTCATAGAAAGAGAGGTGATCTTACTGAAACATACAAAACCTTCAACAGAGTGTATCAGGTAGATATCCACTGGGTATTCGTATAGTCCAAACTTCTTGCCATTGTTCTAGAACTTCAACCGTGTGGCGGCAAGGCATTCTGCCCATCAAATCCACACTGACCCAGTGAACAGCATCCCAGCCAGACCTGCCCCCCACCCTATCCATGTAACCCTGCATTTCACATGACTAACGCAACTAACATACACATCCTTGGGCACTATGGGCAAATTAGCATGGCCAATCCACTCTAGGCTGCACATGTTTGGACTGTGGAAGGAAACTGGAACACTGGGAGGAAACACAGACACAAGGAGAATGTTCAAACTCCACATACAGGACGCCCGAGGTTGGAATTGAACCCAGCTCCTTGGTGATGTGAGGCAGCAGTGTGAAACACAGATCCTCCATGCTCCTCGATTAGTTTTATAAGTTACTTGTGTCTGACTAAAGAAATCTGCGTGACTTGTTTACTGAACCAGACCTAGTCTAAGACTTTTATCATCAGCTATATCACCAATCTGGTCACATTTAAAATGTGATGTGAGTAGTGAAGGAGTGGGACTAGAAAAGGAATCAGTGACACCCTCCAACCTCAGTCAGAACTGGGGTGAGGAGAAATTCACAAAGTGGGAATTTATTGACGTAGGAATTCTCCTTCCCAGAAGTATGGGATGGCTGAAGCTTTATATTATATCGAGGCTGGCTTCATCTGATTTTCCATCGCCAGGTGAATCAGGGATAATGGTGCTTGGAGAGAAGAGTGCAGCTGGGACCACAATGAGATGAGCCACGACCTTATTAACTGTCGGAGTAGTGTCAAAGGGCCGAATGTTCCACTCGTGTTCCTCAGCCTTATGTTCTGATGTTCCATTCAGCCCTTCGGACCTGCTACACAGGGGCAGATTGAGGCCACCCCGATGGTTAGGTGTAGTTCGTGAAATGTAATTGAAAATCCAGGCTGAGTCAGGAATTGTTCCGCACCCCAATCTCTCTTTTCAGGCTTCCCGTCTCTGTAACTTCTGCTCCAGATTTGGGTCATGTTACAGACCCAGAATCGCTGTGAATACAGCCCTCTACCAGTGTGAGCTCACAGAAATCCTCTGCTCTCCCTGAATGCAACATTGTACAAAACCATTTTCAGGAAAATAACATAAGAATGTAAGAAATAGAAACAGGGCAAGGCTATTCGGCCCCTCAAACCTGTACTGTCATTTAATAAGAACATGGATGATCTACTTCAGGGCTCAACTCCACTTTCCTGCTAACCTTTTGTATCCCTCAAATCACTAATCTATCAAAACCCAATCCAGCCAGTCTGTAAATGTATTAAAAAAAAACCAGTTTCCACAACCTCTGGGTTAGGGAATTCCAGACATTCACTACCTTCTGAAAGAAGATGTTTCTTTGTATCTCAGTTTGAAATCGATATCCCTTATTCTGTATCTACAACCCTGAGTTCGACTCTCTGCCCTGGAACGGATCCACATTCTCGAAATCTCCCTTGTCAAGCCCCCTCTGCATCATGTCCATTTCAGTAATATCATCCACATTCATTTCAACAACAATGAATAAACGCCTCACCATTTTAGATGTACTCAATAATTCAACCCTTTCATTCCAGGAATCCGCCTAATGAACCAACTTAGTTACTTGCTGCATCAGCATGCTGACGTTATGTTTCAGACACAAAGACAATTCCATCCTTTTGCACTGATCCTTTTGTGGGTGTCCTCTCCATTAAGTAACAGCCCGCCTTTTAGTTCTCAGTGTCATCCTCAATGAAGTGGGGAGGGACCATAATGTGAGAGAATGTGCTCTGTAATTGGAGATGGAGAACTTGAATCAGGAAGGGGAGAGGAGCAGGGAAGAGGATGGAACAGCAATGGCAGGGGTTTCTGGGGGGAATTCAGGAAGCACAGCTGAAAGTCATGCCCAGCATATGCTTATGATCCCAAGAAATAAACATCCTAAATCTGGCCCTACACTAATGCTCATCATAGTATCCTTGTCGACCATGGGTGGTACATCTTCTAATCGAGTCCTTCTTTTTGAACAGAATCAATAATTTTTCAGCGTTATTGGATATCTGCTTGAATGTCTGCCCAGGTATACCCACTGACCTTCCTCTGGGTCTACTTCCACATCCTGCTTCAGATCAGATGTGAGACAGAAAGCCTCAATTTAGATGTCTGGTTATTTTCAATCATTCAGGGGTGTCTTCTAGATGTAGCTGAACACATGATCAGCGGAGGCTGACTCCATTCTCTCAGTTTCTCCGTCTCTGTTGTTTCTCTTTGATGACGCCACATTCCAGTGAACTGCTTGTGACGTGACCTCCTTTGCCTTCAAATCAGAAATCCGCTAATTCCGGTGGACAGGGCCTTCAGCTGTGACTATCCCATCTCACGTGCTTCTGCCCTCACTCCGTCCTCTCCTTCCCAGAACAATGATAGATCTCCCCTCGTCCTCACTTCTACTGGACTAGAATCCACATTCACAGAATCATCTTCCGCCACTTCCACCATTTCCAATGGGATAGCACCATCAAACACATCTTTCCCTCGCGACCACTGACAGCATTTCATAGGGACCATTTCTTTTGTGACACCCTCCATGATCCCGAACACTTCACAACTCCCCCATGACACCTTCCCATGCAATAACAGAAGCTGCAACACTTGCCCATTCACCTTTCCCTTCTCACTGTCCAAGACCCCAAACATACCTGCCTGGTGAAGTAGCATTTCACTTTTACACTTTCAATCCGGTCTCCTGTCATTGCTGCTCACAATGCTGTCTCCTTTACACTGGGGAGACCAAACAGAGACTGGTTTGAGGACCACTTTCACTCTGTCTGTAGGAATAACCCTGAGCCTCTCATTGCTTCTCATTTCAATAACCGACCTTGCGCTCATCCTAACATTTCGGTCCTGAGCTGCTGCAACGTTCCAGTGAAACACTACCCAAGCTAGAGTAACACCTGACTTTACACTTTGATGTGTCACAGCCTGCAGCAGTTAATACACACTTCCAAATTCACAGCCTGATTCCATTATGGCTGTTCTCCATTTTTCATATATTCTACTTCCTGACCTCCCAATGATCTCGTCTGTGTCTTATTTTATCCTGCACTCAATAGAGACAACCCATTTCTGCCATCCACACTTTAATTTACACCAATTTTATATCTGTTTCTCTTTCACCATAATTAAAAGCCCATCCCTCTGTGCCATTGCATCTCCACATGCTCTGTTTCCTATCATCCGTCGTCCACTTTTGCTAAGGCATTAAGCAGCCCTTTTCAGTTCTGAACAAGCACCACGCTGGACTTGAAACACTATCTCTGTTTCTCTGTCTCCACAGATGCTGACAGACCTGCTGAGTTTCTCCAGAAATTTCTGGTTTTGAACATGTTCAAAGGTATATGTCAAAGCTGCTCAAATGTCCTGACCCACTTGGATTGCCGTACACTGGGAAGTGAAAAATAATAAAAAATGCACAAATATCTTGGTTCTGAAACTACATAAGACTGGAATCATTGGCACTACAGAGTTCTTATCAGAAGCCATTGAGAGAATAGAGTGAAGCACATTCAATTTAAACACTGAAAATGGCATAACTGCAAGGGAAAACGTTCAGATGAATGTTGGAATTAGAATCGCTACAGTATGGAAACAGGCCCTTCAGCCCAACAAGTCCACACCGATCCTCTGAAGAGTAAACCAAGCACACCCATTTTCTTATCCTATATTTACCCCTGACTAATGCACCTAACCTGGAAATTTTTGGTTTGTGGGAGGGAAGAATCCAACAAGGAGAATGCGCATGTTCCACAAAGATGGTCGCTGGAGGATGGAATCAAACCTGGGTCCATAGCGCTGTGAGGATGCGGCACTAAACACTGAGCCGTGTTGCTACCTCACGGAATGCGTTTTGGATTTTGAAAAACAAGACAATAAGAGATGTGACACAATAAACAAACGCTCAGAGGAATGAGAATATGAAATTGGAAGTGCTACCACATCTGAAACCAGAGTAGCTCACGGGGTACGGGTCATTGGGTCTCGGTATGAATTGGGCGACAGACAGCAGAATTGCATTGCAGAAATTGCAGCTCAAACCCGGGAATTCATGTCATAGTGTAGATCATAGTTGGACAGAACGAATATTGTACTGAGTCACAATCTGTAACTTTTTGCCCAGGATAATTCCTCAGTCCATTATTCCCATTAAGCTGAAAGATGTTTCAGTCACGAGTGTAGATGAACATACCAGGGTCAGAACCGTGTGGCCCTAAAACTAATGACAACCCATTTAAAGCTACCACACTTGACTACTCACTTACTTTGCAAACAGTAGGACTAACATCTGATAGAGAGGACGAGATGATGACAAAGCAAACTGATCAGATCGAAGCTCTGCAGTCCTGCCACAGCCAGTTAGAAATGGAGTTGAACTATGAAACAACTGATGAAAGAAGAGGACTCCACAAATATTTTTTTAAAAAACTGTTCAATGGGATTAGTGTGTCACCATTTATTGACAGGAGGGTAGTTAAGAGTCAAACACATTGCTGTGCGTCTGGAGGTACAAGTAGGCCAGAGCAAGAATGAATGGCAGTTTCCTTCCCGAAAGAGCATCTGCGAACAAGATGGGTTTCCCACACAATCAGCAACTGTTCCATGATCATCATTAGACTCTTAATTCCAAACATTTATTGGATTTGAATTCCACCATTTGCTGTGGCAGTACTCGAACTCAGGTCACATGAGCATTGCCTGGGTCGCTAGACTAACAGCTCAATACCACTAGGTTATTGCTTTGCCATTCCCCGAAAGAATGGAACTTTGCTGCACATCAGTGTAAAAGACAGTATGCAATGTCTGCACCATCCTGAGCCAGAAGTGTTCCTTAGATGATGCCCACAGAATCACAGATGTCAGTCTCCAACCAATTCGATTCGCTGCACCTGACATGAAGAAACAGCCGAATATAGTAGGTACGAAAAAGGCAATGGGCCCTGACACTATTCCTGCAATAGGACTGAAGACTTGTGCTGCATAACAAACCGTGTCCCTTGGGAAACTGTTTCATTCCAGCTCAAACTCTGACATCTCCCTGGCAACGTGGAAAATTCCTCAACTATTTCCTGTCCCTTAAGAGAAGAATAATTACAAGCTGACCATTTACCACCCCCTCAGTCCCATCACAATAGTCAAAATTGTGTGAGTTATTTTTGATAGAGCTATCAAGCAGCAAAAAATAATCTGCTCAGTGTGGTTTCCGATTGGTCCCCATGTGGAGATGGTGCTGTTGTGGAAATATCACTGGATTACTAATCTCGACCAGGCTAATGCTCTGGCAGCTGGTGGAAGTTAAAAACAATTAAAAAAATATCGAAATCTAAAATCTGCTGTCAGTAACAGTGACCTTGAAGCCAATGTCACTTGTAAACACCAATTGCCTTCCCAATGTAATTTCAGGCAGTGAATCTCCCCTGCTTTCCTGTTCTGGCCTAAAAGTGCCTCCAGACGACAGACATGTGGCAAACACTTCAACGGTCTCTAAAATGCCAAGCAAGGCATCATTCTATTGTATCAAACTGTTCCGAGCCCTTAATGGATAAAATTGGACAGAACACCCAGCACCAGTCTCGGTATGAGAAAAGGTAATGGGAAACACAGCCCTGTTGATCCAGCAGATGCCTCCTTCCTAACTGCTGAGAGCCTGTGACACATTTACAGAGTTTTCCCACAGACTGCACAGAAACATTAGGGAAGGAGTAGGTCATTCAACACATTGACCCTCCCCCATTCTAGTTTTTGGTCTAACATCTCTTCAATTTTTTTTTCCCAAACACTTCATACTGGATATCCTTTGAAGTGATTAATTATTGGAACAATATGAATTAGGAACATCGGTCCATCAATTTTGCTTTCCCATTCAATATAATGATGGTTGATCCTTTCTCCCCACACCAAACCTCTGCTGCAACCTCGTCCCTTTAGTGTCAAGAAATACTTAATGAAATTCAGTGCCTTGCCTTCCACAGGCTTGTGTAGCATAGAATTCCCAGATTCACCAGTCTGTGAGTTCAGACATTTATTCTCATCTCAATGCAGAGTGTCCTGACTGTACCTAATACAGTGGCTGCTTGTTTTAGACGTCCCAGCCAGGTGAATTATCATCCCTATTTCCAATATATCTCGCCCTGTCAGAGTATTATATATCTCACTGAGATCTCCACTCATTTTCCTAAACCACATGGAATACAGACTCAGTCGCACCAAACTCTGTTCCCACAACAAGTTTGTCATCCTAGAGATCAGTCTGGTCATTCTTTGCTGCTCTCCCTCAATGTCAGGTTTGTCCTTTATTAGGTAAGGAGACAAAACTGCACACAATACTGCACAATGTTCGAGATGGGGTCTCACCAAGGTCATGTACAGCTGTAATAAGATACCCTTATTTCTGGACTCGAATTCCCTGAAATGAAGGTCAACACATCATTTACCTTCCTGACGGCTTTCAGTTGCTCCAATAATGCTTTCAGTGAATGGTGTACAGGGAGATCCAGGTCCTTTTCAATGTTACATATACCCACTGGCATATGTGCCAGTGCCAATCCCAGTATTGACGCCTGGTTTCAGAATTCACTGCCGTGAATGGACTTCAGAGTTCGGTGAAGAAGTCAACAAAAGTATGCATGTTAGTATCTTCACAGATCAACATTTTCGCATCAATTCCTTTTGAAATGCTAGCCTGATATTCTATTTTTCCAACCAAAATGTTCAATGTTACGTCCATCCACATTGCTGTTCATCTGCCACGTATTTGCCCATTTCCTCCACGTGTCTCAATTACCTTGAACTTCTTTACATCCGCCTCACCCAATCAATTCTCAGTTTGGTTCCATCAGCAGATTTTGAAACATTACATTTAGTACCATCGAGCAGATGTATAATCTACTTCATGAATAGATGGGTGCCAAACATCAATTCCAGGATCATCCTGCTCATAATTGCTTTCCATTCCAAAAAAAAGGAACTGTTTATTCTGACTCACTTTTTCTTTCAACTCTCTCCCATTCTCAACCCATGCCAGTATATTAGATCTCACTGTTGCACACTGTTATGGGCCAGGACAGACCACCTCGAGTCATTTCAAGGAAGTCGTACAGACTCAAACTTTGCTTGTTGCCTTAAGCAGTTGTAAGGCAGATATTCCAGGAGTGACGCAGCTGGTCAAGCCACTTAGTTTTAAATAAAACAGAATTTATTTTCAAGGTTACGGAATGAAACACAAACAGAAGAGAATAGCATGCAGAATGACAACCTATCCGAAAACCCAACAGATTATCCTAACTTAATGATGTTAGCAAATGAAATTCATAAGGAGTGGGTACATGGGAAGACCAAGAACTGACTTTCAATTCAGCCGACAAAAATGTAGGGCATTACTGTGTAACATGATTGGGGATGATAATACCAAGAGGCAGCCAATTAAAAGCCATATCCATGCTACTAGTTCCACAGAAAGTAGAAGTAAAGTGACTTTACCCAGCTTTTGTCATTTTAAAGTTCTATAAATAAATATTTAAAAATATTAAAAGTTGGCTACTCAACTAATCTTCCAGGTGAAGCTTTCTGGTCTTCAGTAGCACTCCACTTCTCAACTGAGAATCTGAAAATGGTTGAAAGCCATGGGGTAGTACCGTGGCACGGTGGTTAGCACTGCTGCCTCACAGCGCAAGGGACCCGGGTTCAATTCCTGCCTCAGGCAACTGTTTGTGTGGAGTTTGCAAATTCTCCACGGGTTTCCTCGCACAGTCCAAAAATGTGCCGGTTAGCTGAAATGGCCATGCTCAATTGCGCAGAGCGAAGGGGTAAATGTAGACAAACGGATCTGGATTGGTTGCTCTTTGGGGGGTGGTGTGGACTTGTTGGGCCAAAGGGCCTATTTCCACACTGTAAGTAATCTGTATCTAAATAATCTAAGGTGTTGTTCGAAGTACTTGAAACAATCTCCATAAACACCCCATGGAAAATTCGAAAGGAAACATCAAACCCAGGTTCTTCCAGGAGAGATATCAGAGAGGGGGGGGGGGGCGGATATAGCTTCACAATTGGCTGCCTGCTTTCAGTAAACAGCCAGTCTGTGAAAAACCAGTCCAAACAAATCAAAGCAGAGGGACTGCGCTGGGAGAACTGGCCACGCCCCTTTCATAAGAACAAAAGGACGAGGAGCAGGAGTAGGCCATCTGGTCCTTCTAACCTCCTCAGCCAATCTGTAACATCAAGGCTAATCTACTCATGGACTCATATCCACTTACCCGCGCTCTCACCATATCCGTTATATACTTCATTGTTCAAAACATATCTATCTCAGCTTGAAAAACATTTACTAAAGTAGCGTCAACTACTTCACTCGGCAGGGAGTTCCATAGAATTACAAGCCTTTGGGTGAAAAGGCTCTTTCTCAATTCAATCCTATATCTGCTCCCTCTAATATTGAGGTTATTCCATCTTGTCCTAGCTTCACCTGCCAGTGGAACCATCCTCTCTACTTTTTTCTGACCTCTTCCCTTCATAATATTTTTTATGTTTCTATAAGATCCTCCCCTCATTCTTCTAAATTCCAATCAATATAATGCTGATCTACTCTGTCTCTCCTCATAAGACAACCCCCTCAACTCCAGGTTCACCAGAGTGAATCTCCTCTGCATAACCTCCACTGCCAGTACATCGCTTTGCAAGTAAGGAGGCCAAACCTGCTCACAATACTCCAGGGATGACCTCACCAGCACCCTGTACAGCTGTAACATAACCTTCCTGCTTTTAAATTCAACCCCTTTTGCAATGAAGAACAAAATACCATTTACCTTCCTAATTACTTGATGCACCTGCAGATCACCCTTCGGTGATTCATGCTCAAGGACACCCAGCTCCCTCTGCACAGCAGCATGCTGCATCTTTTTACAATTCAAGTAATAATCCCTTTTACTGGTACTCCTAACAAAATAGATTACTTCATATTTATTAATATTGTATTCCATCTGCCAAACCTATACCCATTCATGCAATGTAACTATTTTCCTTTGCAAAGTTTCACAGGACTCTGCAAACTTTGCTCTGCCACTCATCTTCGTGCCATCTGCAAACATTGGCCAACTACGCATGCTCCCACCTCCACATCATCGATATAAATTGTGATTAATTGCAACCCCAACACTGATCCCTGAGGCACACCACTCAGCACTGATTTCCAGCCAGGATAGCACTCATTTATACCCACTCTTTGCTTCCCGTTAGTCAACCAATCTTTTATCCATGTTAATACTTCAGCCGTAACACCATCCATCTTTATCTTATGCAGCTGCCTACTATGTGGCACACTGTCAAAGCCTTTTTGAAACCTAGATACACCACATCCACTGCGGCCTCGTTTTCTATCTTGCTCGTAATGTTTTCGTAGATTTCCAAAAGACTTGGTAAGCATGATCTGCCCTTCATGCATCCTCGCTGCATCTGTGCAATGGGCCGTTTTCTATCAAAATGCCTTGCTCTTTCTTCCTTGAGAAGATAGTCAAGGCATCTTCCCCACTACTCAGATGAAGCTAACTGGTTTATAATTCCCCAACTTTTATCTACCTGCCTTTTTAAACAATGGCGTCCCATTTGCTGTTTTTCAATCTGCTGGGACTGCCCCAGAGTTCAGCAAATTGTAGAAAATTACCACAAGTGCACTTGTTATTTCTCCTGCTATCTTTTTAGTACCCTGGGATACATTACATCATGGCCAGGGGATTCGTCTAACCTTAGCTCCATTACTCCATTAGCTTGCCTAATGCTACCTCCTCTGTAATAATGATTGTTCACAAGTCCTCACCTACCTTCATCTCTTTGGTAGAATCAAGGACTGCAGATGCTGGGAACCAGATTCTAGAGTGGTGCTGGTAAAGCACAACAGTTCAGAGCATTCCTGATGAAACGTTGATTTTTCTGCTCCTCAGATGCTACCTGAATTGCTGTGCTTTACCAACACCACTCTAATCTAGAATCTTCATCTCTTCGTCGATCACTGGCATGTTATTAGTGTCATTCATTATGAAGACTGACACAAAACACCTGTTCAATGCCTCAGCCATTTCATCATATCCTGTAACTAAATGCTCCTTCTTATCCTCTCAAGTACCAACATTTAAGTTAGCCACTCATTTTCATATTGAGGGAATCATCTGCTATCTGTCTTCATATTCCGTCCTAGTTTTTTTTTCTCTCGTGTTCTATCTTACTTTTCTTTATAGCTTTTTTCGTGGCTTTCTGTTGACCTTTAATCTTTTCCCAATCTTCTAGGTTCCTGCTGTTCTTGGCCACTTTGCATTCCATCTCTATCAATTTCATAGCCTTGCGTATTTGCTTAGACACCCACGGCAGACTGCCTCTTTTCTGAGAGTCTTTCCTTTTCACTGAATATACTTTTGCTTAGGACTTTGAAAAACTACTTTGAAAATCCTCCACTGCTCGTCAACTCTCACCATAAGGTATTTGTTTCCAGTCGAATTTTGCCAAGTCCTCCCTCCATTTTGTTGCAGTCTACTTCGTTTAAGCACAGGACCCTGGTATTAAATTTTATCTTCACTCTCCATCTGTGTTTTAAATTCAACCATACTGTCATCATTCCTTCCAAATTGATTCCTAACTAAGAGTTCATTAATTATTCCTGTCTCATTACACAGGACCGGATCTAGCATAACTCGCTCCTCATTGTACGTGTTTTAATTTTCAACTTGAAAGCATTCCCAAGTTGTCAAACCCAGACTCTTTGGATTCGCTGCTTTTCAGACTGCTATGAAAGAAAAACAAAGACAGCATAACCTTGTTAAAGGAGTAGCATTGTCACAACACTACACTTGGGACATCATCAAAAATGTTTCTGAAAATTCAAATTCACTGCATCTATTGCTTCGCCATAATTTATTTCGCAGTCGGAATCTTCAATATGATTCTCCATTAATAATTTGGTATTGACTTGATCCATATTCATTACTTTCAAATTAACATAATTCTCAAAGTTCACTGGCAAAGCATTCTTTCTAATAGACTCTTGTATTGTCCTGATTGCTTCTCTGGTGCTAGCAGACGGTAATTTCCTGCGGTCTCCCTGCCTCCTTTAGAAATATTGGGATTACATTTGCTGCTCTCAAATCTGTCAATTCAATCACCTGGAATTTGGAACACGGCAAGCAGAGTATCCATTATTCCCATGGCCACCTCCTTTAGGAATCAGAGATATAGATTATCATTCCATGGGGATTTATCAGATTTCAGTACAAATAATTTCTCCAAAACTGCTTACTTAGTGATTGATTGCATTTCCTTTCTTTCTCAGTAGACCTCGAATTGTTTGGAAGCATTTTTTAAAAATCCTATCATGACGGCAGAACTGAAGTAAATGCTTCATAGTCTGCCATTTTCCTCTTCTCCATTCGTTGGTTTTGGACTGTAAGGAAGCTACAATTATCTTCTCCAACATTTCACCTTGGTATATTGTACGTTGAGAAGATTTTACATTTCACGCTTGTTAATGTACTCTTCCAAATCCCATTAGTTCCTGTCGTAAGCTGTTCAATGATTGACCTTCCACAGCCATACAATCACAGAAGCATAGACTCTGTACCATCAAAAATACAGCACGATCTATATTATTCCAAATTTCCTACATCTGTCCCGTAGCCATGAAAGGTATGACACTTCAAGTGCTCGTCCAAATACTTTTTAATGGTTGTGAGATGACCCATGATAACTGCCCCCCCTCCCCCCACCTTAGGAACTGCATTCCAGATCCCATAACCCTCTTGGTGAAAAACAATCCCTGAATAATCTCTAAACCTCAAATCCTTCCATTTAAATGTGTGCTCCCCTGTTCTTGACCATTTGACTAAAAGGAACAGCTGCTGTCTATCTACCCTCTCCATGTCCGTCGTAATCTTATACTTCTGAATCACGTCCCCCTCAGTCTTCTCTCATGCAAACTAAACAACCCGAGCTTATCCAGCCTCTCTTCATAACTGATATGCTCCATCAATGAAACATCCAGGTGAATCTCTGCACCCCCTCCAGAATAATCACATACTTCCTGTAATGTTGCTCCCAGAACTCAACACAGTATTCCATATTGGCCTCGCCGAAGTGCTACATAGATCTTGTAATCTATGCCTCGATGAGTAAAGGCTATGCCCACTGCTTCCATTGACTTCTTATGTAACCTTTTATTCTCCCGCGTCACATTCAAGAATGTGTGGAAAAGCTCCCTATGAGCTTTCTTGTGTGCAACAATTCATTGCGTATTCCCCATTTAGTTCCTTCTTCCAAAGTGCATCACCTCATAGTAATCAGAGTTACATTCCATCTGCCATTGATCCACCCATCTGACCATTCCATCTGTATCTTACTGTAACATAAGAACTTCCTCCTCACTGCCAACCACCCTGTCAATCTTTGTATCAAACGCAGACTTACGTATCACACTCCCACTCCCCCTCTACATTCACACCTGCAATGTTTTCTGCTAACTTACTGTGTGTGCTGATTAAAACTCCTCTTGAATATCTGACTGTACAATATTCACTGATTCGCCATTGTTTACAAATACAAGAGATATATTCAAGAAAAATTTTGTAAATTATAACTTCCCTTTCATAAATGCAGAACAATTCACTTGAAATTTGCTATTAGTTTCTCAGTGTCCAATAAGATCTTTGTTACAATAGGTTGCAACAGATTCCCGACTGTGGATGACAACTAACTGGCCTGTAATCCTCCACTCTCCCACTTCTTCCCTTCCTAAATCATTTGAATGTATTTATAACCTTCCGAAGTGAATACAGAAAAGTACAGTGGTCCTTTTTGCAATTAACATGTGTACTGCTGCTTTCTCAGAAATTTCAGTTTGAATTATATCCGGTCTGTCAGACTTATCAATCCTCATCCCACTTCTGTTTCCAAATACTACCTCGTAACTGTGTATGAATTATTTTAGTCTTTAGTTACAAAGGTCCCGTGATGAATTGGTATTTCTGGGAGATTTTCTGGATCTTCCTCTTTGAAGACAGATGCAATGTAACTGTTTCGTCTCCTTGTCATTTTTCTGTTCTCTACAATAAATTCTCGTATCCACATATTCCATGTGCCACATTTGATCTTGATTTCATTTTCCTTTCAAGTATCAACAGACGCTTTTGGCCAGTATCTACAATTAACAAAGAAAATCACAGCGCAGGAACAGGCCCTTCAGTCCTCCAAGCCTGTGTCTATCCAGATCCTCTATCGAAATCTGTCGCCTATTTTCTAAGGATCTGCGCACCTCTGCTTTCTCATATTAAATGATGCTATCATCCCCGCCTCTACTACCTCAGCTGGCAACGCATTCCAGCCACCCACCACCCTCTGTACAAAGAACTTTTCGAGCATATCTCCAATAAAGTTTTCCCCTTTCATCTTGAATTCTTGACCCCTAGTAACTGAATCCCCCACTCTGGGAATAAGCTTCTTGCTATCCACCCTGTTTACATCTCTCAAGATTTTGTCGACCTCAATCAAGTCCTCCCTCAACCTCCGTCTTTCTAATGAAAATAATCCAAATCTACCAAACCTCTCGTTATATGTCGTTCTCTCCATACTAGGCAAAATTCTGGTGAAAATCCTCTGCCCTCATTCCAAAGCATCCAGATCCTTTCAGTAATGTGGCAACCAGAACTGTCCACAGTATTCCGAATGTGACCGAACCAAAGCCCTCTACAACTGTAATACGGCCTGCCTAAACTTGTGCGCAATAGATTCCAACAGATTCCCTCCTGTTGGTGACGAGTTAACCACTGTGGTTCTCCACTTCTTAAATTGTTAGAATGCAGGAAGGAACTATGCTGTATGCCTTCTTGATCATTCTATCGACCTGCCACTTTCAGCGAACAATGGACCTGAACACCCAGATCTCTCTGTACATCAATTTTCCCCAGGACTTTTTCCAGATACTGAATAATTCGTTCTCGAATTGCACTTCCAAAATGCATCACCTCACATCTGCCATTTCTCCACCCAACTCTCCAATCTATCTACATTCAGCTGTGTTCTCTGACAGTCCCCTCAACTTTCTGCTACTCTATCAATCTTAGTGTCATCTGCAAACTTGCTAATCAGACCACCTATACCTTCCTTCAGATCATGTAAATATATCACAACAAACAGTGGTCCCAGCACGGATCCCTGTCAAACACCACACAGAAGAGTTTTCCATTTTGAGAAACTTCCTTCCATTACTACTCTCTGTCTCCTGTTATCCAGCCAGTTCTCTAATCCATCTAGCTAGTACACTATGGACCCCTGCGACTTCACCTTCTCCATCAGTCTATCTCATCAAACGCCTTACTGAAGACGTTGTATTTGATATCTACAGTCCTTTCTCCACTATCAACTTTGTCATTCCTCAAAGAATTCTATAACGTTTGCTAAGATGTGACCTTCCCTGCACAAACCATGGAAGGTCTTGTGAGGAGTCCGACTTGTTTTACCCTGGAGTCATACTGGTTTTATTTCCAAAGCAGGACTTTATAAAATGCCACAATGATTGGCTGCGTACAAATTGAATGTTGTTTTGAACAAAATACAATCTATCCCCAAATATAAATCTGCAAACGCAAATTAGCCCCCCCCCCCCCCGATTTATAGGTGTGTGTGTGTGTGTGTGTGTGTGGTGGGGCGGTGGGGGTGCCGTGCGAGTGAGAGAGAGATGATGTGTATGTTTGTTTCCATGTGTGTGCGTGAAAGAGGGTGTGTGTGTGTGTGCGTGTGTGTGTGTGTGTGTATGTTTAAGGATGAGAGTGAGAGTCTGTGCTCACATTAAGACACAGACAGATTTGGCAGATCCCTTTCCCCACACACACCTAGTCCGTGGTTTCATAGCGTCCATGCTCTGCAGCCTCTGCTCCATTTGTTGTTCATGTTACAGACACTGATGATGTAACTACAGTCTCCATGCTCCATCCAGAGTTGGGTCACCAAATCCTCTGGTCTCCCTCAATGTCTGAGGTAGCTCACAGCACAACCTCTAGCAAACCATCCTCATCCCCAGCCCATCCACTAACTTTTCAATAACAGGAGACAATCAGACTTCCCTCCACTAAAAGTGAGATATCTACTCCTTTATAATTATACTTCAGGGTCCTCCTCGTGTTTCTGACCACGTGATCAGCTGAGAGGGACAAACACTGGCGTTCAGTAGACAAGCACAGACCAAATTTTAAATACATGAGTCAAAGATGCTGAAACTCCCTGTCCAACATGGAGCACAACTTGGGACACACCGGGAAATGAGCAATAACCCAAAACACAACCCCCTGTCCATGGAGCACCACATGGGACACACCAGCAAGTGAACAACAGCCCAGCACACACACTGCTGTCCAACATGGAGGACGACGTGGGACACACCGGGAAGTGAATGGCTGCCCTGCACACACACACCTCTTCATGAAGCACCTCAAGGGATACACCAGGAAGTGAACAACAGCCCAGCACACACTCCCCTGTCCATGGAGTAACATATAGGACACAGTGGGAAGTGAACAATAGCCTGACACACACCATTACATTATTTCAGAACTTCATGCTGCCAGCATTCGATACAATACACAACCAAAAAACCAAGGCCAGAGAAAGATACAGATGGACAGAGACATTCACATTAAAGATAGAAACGGACAATTAAGACAAAACCAGAGCATGTTGTTGAAATATGAAATTAAAAAAAGACAAGGGAGTGGGTCTATCTGGAGGAGTGAGACCTTGGTGGGTCAGGTCACAAAACTGAGAACATTGAATAAAGGCATTGCCAGAGCAGCTGACCAAATTTGTTCACTAAATTCTTAATTTGCTTCTCAGAACAAACGCAGAAACTATACACTGGGACAAGTAGACAACTCAGCGTGGAGTGTTATGCAGACTTTGCCAGTGTATTGCTCAGTAAACTGGTCTATCTGCCCAGCATGGGGAGCTGTGTAAACTGTGCTGGTGTATTGCTCGGTAAGGTGGAATATCCGCCCAGCATGGGGAACTATACAGACTATGCTAGTGTATTGCTCAGTAAGGTGTACTATCTGCCCAGGATCGGGAACTGTGCAGACTATGCTAGTGTATTGCTCAGTAAGGTGGACTATCTGCCCAGCAGTGGGAGCTGTGAAGACTATGCTGGTGTATTGCTCGGTAAGATGGACTATCTGGCCAGCATGGGGAGCTGTGATGACTATGCCAGTGTATTGCTCAGTAAGCTCGACCAGCTACCCAGCATAGCAGTATTGTAAAGCATTGCCGGTATATTGCTGCTACATTTGCACTGCGTAACTGCCTAACACGGGACAATTTGCTGCCCATACTGCGAGTGACAGTAAATGGGCGCCCACAAATTAATGTCTCTGTATCTTCATGCATCAGTTCAAGACAAGGGGTTTTATGTGTGCATGGTTATGGGGCAGTGTTAGATGAGAAAATCATTGTCTAAAAGAGAGCACACCTGGAGGAAAACAGTTTAAATGTGAACAACTGTTAGGGCTTGGTATAATGGACAGAGAGAGATAGTTCATGGGCAGCTGTTAATCACGTGCTTGAGAATATTAAATAAAGGCATTGCCGGACCCAATAGCATTATAGATCAGTACGCACAGGAATGATGGATGGATGGGGAGTTCAGTGTGATATCAGATATGAGCTATGGAGTATTGACTCAGAGTTGTTTCTGCAGGTTTGCAGCTGTGGGTGTCAGCAACAGACGATGGCCATCTTTAAGACTGTATTTCACAGCTCATGGTTCAAACAACAGATGGGATGTGCCAGTGGAGTGTATACCGGATTTACCAGTAGTTATAATTAGGAATGGTCAGGGTATAGTGTCAGGAATTGGTTCATGTCCAAAGGGATCACCACCGTTGTTATTTGTCTAATTCAGCTTCAGATATTGGCCAGGATGAGCTGGAGTCAGAGGAAGGAAATGCAGTTTGTAACCAGAACAGAAAATATTTAGATAGCAAGTGCAGTGATACAGCGAATCATGGTTCACAGCTGAAACTGAGCAAGTCACCATACTAACCCATGAGTAACACTGCCAGAAGCAAGGAGGGAGAGAGTGATTTAACAATTTAGTAGTGGTTTGTCAAGTTAATATGTGGATTTAGAGTCTCAGCAGGAACAATAACAGTGGCAAAGAGGGGTGAGTGAATGAAGGAACAGTATTATTGTCAAATATGATTTATAGAATTAATGACTGAACAGTGCGACTTACCAGGTACACCAACAAAAGCCAGGATTGGATAATAAAAATATTGCATAATGTAAAGTACGTATTTGATCCGCCACGATAATGACCTTCGATCATAATACGTAGAAAGAAACCAAACATCCAAATATAAACTCCTGCCCATTCTTGGGACATTCCAGTTTAATGTTCTCAGATTCTGATTAATTGTTGAAACATTCCAGACTCTTGTGCTCAGACTCTGATCTCTCCCCCGGTCTCTGTGGGACTGCTGATTCCTGTTAATACTGTTGGTGATGCTCCCACCATACTGTGGGATAACACATTGAATGGAGCCCAACTATCATTAAAAGATGGAAACCGTCCACTGGGGTAATTGCAACCCATGGAGACTAACATTAATCACAGTCACTGAACAAACAGGTCCAGTTAACCCCTTCCTGACATCACTTTTCATATCCCAATAAAAGGGAACATTTACTCGGTGTGGTCGGAATGGATGGGTGTTGCTTAGGGATGGACCATAAATCTGTCAATATTCTTATTGCTTCCTTTGTATGTGCCAGAACACTGCAGGACTGTATATATTACATACTGTTTGTAAACGGCGACAGTGAAAAAGTAACAGACCAACTGCATAAGGTGACTGGTGGGGTAATTTGCAGAGCCAATAAACCAGTGTATATATTTAATGTCCATTTACCTTGTGTAATGTCGCTTCTGGTTTTATGTGCACTGTTGTCAAATTCTTCCATAACCTTGGGACATCATTCAGAGCATCGGGACTGCTGCGCAGGGACAGGAGGAAGTAATTCTGTCCCCTGTCCCTGTTACAAAGGGACAGGGGGAGGCCATTGAGCCTCTCAAGTCTCTTACAGAGGGACAGGAGGAGATCATTCTGTTTCTTGAGTCTGTTATGCAGTAACTATCAGGTATAAAATACTTATGGAGAAGAATACTCCTAATATAAATTTTAAAGTTGTAAGTTGTCTCAGGCCAAATTTGATTGTTTTATGTTGACACTTTGAAAAGCTGCTTTGGAGAATCTATTGGCAGGAAGGTGGAAGACCTTCACAAATGATTGACAGAGACTAGTGACAGCATGTTCCTGTGTATGAGCAGGGTAAGGCTGGTAGGTGTAGGGAATGCTGAATGGTGAGCAGAATTGAGGCTTTGTTCAAGAAAAGGCGGAAGCATACGATAGGTACAGACAGTAGGGATCGAGTGAATCCATTGTGGAGTACCAGGGATGTAGGCTAATACTCAAGAGGGAAATCAGGAGGGCAAAATGGGGACATAAGATATCTTTCGAAAGTAGGGTAAGGGACATTCCAAAGTGATTCTACAAATACATTAAGGTCAAAAGAGTAACTCGAGAGAGAACAGGACCCCTTAAAGATCAGCAAAGTGACCTATGTGTGGAACTATAGTAGATCGGTGAGATACTAAATATTTTGCATCAGTATTTACTGTGGAGTAGGATATGGAAGGTAGAGAACTTGGGGAAATGAATAGTGATATCTTGAAATTTGTCCATATTACAGAAGATGAGGAGCTGGATATGTTAAAATACATTAAGGTGGATAACCCCCCCCCCCCCCCCCCCGACCTTTTAAGTGACTCTTGGTTAGGCACATGGATTTTAGTACAATGAAGGGCATGAAGCATAGTCTGACCCTTGAGTAGGATAAACTGCCAGCACAACATCAGCAGCTCAAGGGCCCGTTCTGTGTTCATGATCCATGAACTAATCAGATGCACCCCAGATCTGTTGGGAAGCTAGAGAAGTAATTGTTCGGTCTCTGGATGAGATATTTGTATCATGGACAGCCACAGGTAAGGTTGTGTCATTGTTTAAGAACAGTTGGTAAGGAAAAGCCAGGAAACTGTAGACAAATGGGACTGCTGGATTAGTGGTGCTGGAAGAGCACAGCAGTTCAGGCAGCATCCAAGTAGCTTCAAAATCGACGTTTCGTGCAAAAGCCCTTACCTCGTAGATGAAATTGGTGGGTAAGTTGTTGGAGGGGATTCTGCCAGACGGCATTTATTTGTGTTTAGAAATGTAAATTCCGATTAGCGATATTCAACATGACTTTGTCTGTGGGAAATCGTGTCCCAATAATTTGATTTAGCGTTTTGAAGAAGTGACAAATAAGATTGACGAAGGCACAGAAATAGAACTGTAGAATAGAATATAGACTTTAGTATAGCATTCAAAAAGGTTCCGCATGGTAAACTGGTTAGCATGGTGAGATCACATGGAATACAGGGAGAGTTGGATGTAATTGGCTCGAAGGTAATAGACGAAGGAAATGTTTGTGAACTGGTATATTTTTTTTGGACTGGAGGCCTGTTACCCGCAGTGTACCACAAGGATCGAATGGATTTTGTCATTTTATATAAATGATTTGGATGAGAATACAATAGGAATGGTTAGTGAGTTTGCAGATAAAACCAACATTATTGAGGTAGTGGAGAGTGAAGATAGTTTAATCAGAGTAAAACGGGACCCTGATCAGACAGGCTAAAGGGCTGAGGAGTGGCTGATGGAGTTCATGTTAGACAAACGGAAGGTGTAACATTTTGTTGAGGCAAATTGTGTTAGCACTTATAGGTAGGATCCTGGGAAGTGTTTTCAAACACAGACAGCTACATAGAAATTATAGAAGCCCTGAAGTGTGGAACCAGGCCATTTGGCCCACCAAGTCCACACTGACTCTCCAGATAACATCCCGAACAACAAACCCAAACGTTACCCCGCTAATTCTACATTTTCCATAGACAATCCAATGAGCCTGCACATCCCTGGATATTGTGGAAAAATTTAGTAAGGTCACTGAACCTAAACTGGACATTTTTGGCTGTGAGAGGAAAACCAAACACCTAGAGGAAACTCACACACACACGGAGAGCGTGAAAACACCGCACAGAATGTCACCAAAGGGTGGAATCGAACACAGGTAACTGATGCTGTAAGGCAGTATTGCTAGCCACTGTGACACTCAATGACCAGCTGCGCGAGAAACTGCATCCTCCTACTTCCTCTGGATCTGTCACATCTGTTCAAATGATGCCGAATTCCAGTGTGGTGCTTCCAACAAGCCTTCCTTTACCTCCACAGGAACTGAAGCTGTGACTGACACATTGTCTGCTCTTTGCCCTCACCCCTTCCCCTTATTCTCAGATCAAGTTGTCCATTAATACTGCAGCATGCAAGATAATTGCTGATCTAAAATAAAACAAAGAGCTACATATACTGGAGATCAAAAACAAAAGCTGTTCTGATGAAGAATTCCCAAATTAAAAATGTTGACTCACTCTCTTCCTACAGAGGATTAGGAAAAAGTGAATTCTGAAGTGAATTCCTGATGAAGGGCTTATGACCGAAACATAGACTTTCCTACTCCTTGGATGTGCCCTAACCTGCTGTGCTATTTGACGGCTACACTTTCGACTTTTCCCTTCAAATGGTCCCAGACCCATCTGGTTTTGCCTGCAAACGCTTGTATATCTAATGTCCTGTTTAGAACGTACACTTTTTTTCCCTGCTGTGTTGACTTCCATACACATCTCCCACCAGTGTTTACTTGTACTTCTTGTTTATAACCTCCAGCCAAATTGTTTCTTTGTAATCTGATTGCTAGGGTAAGATGAATGGTAGATTCAATGAGATCTTTCCTGAGGCCTTCCTTGATGTCACAAAACCTCGCTGCACTTTGTTCGAACAATATATGAATTGGAAAGGCAGAGAAGGATATGGGCCAAGTGCAGGGAATTGGGGTTAATGTGGATGGACATTTTGGTTGGTATGGACCAGTTTTGGCTGAAGGCCCTGTCTCCGTGCATGACTGTAAATGAAAGTGGTTTTGGGTATAGACAGAGAGGGTGAGATTGAGCAACAATATCATGGAAGGATGTGCTCACAGGTTTCAGAATGCTGAGATATAGACATTTCGATAGCATCAGGCAAAATAAGCCAGTATTACCAGGAATGATGGTGAACAGAATATAGGTGTGCGTTCAGATGATGGAGAGTTGTGGATGAGGATTTGTTCTGCAGCTCTGTAACAGTGAATGGGATCAGCAGAGTCTTCAACTCATCCGTCTGAATCTAATAATAATTTATCTTTGAGTGATTTTCACTGAGTGTGACAGGGGGATTCTCTGCTCGATGCCGAGCTAGTTTCCTGGTGCTATCTTATCGAACTCACCTCATCAACTACCCACACTAACTCATGGTGTCCCTCTCATTCAATGTTAACCCGATTCTCCCACCCACTTTGGCTGGAGGTACCCACCATCGCCCAGATGCCACTGGATATTCCATTATCCCTGGCGTTGGTGCCATCTTTAAAAGGACAATGGGCACTCAATTGAGCTTTCCTCAGTTTGGAGCTTCCATGTACGTTTTACACAGAGCACAGCAGATAAGGGTCAATTACACCACGGTTTGTCAACACGGTCACAGATATCTTGGCGGATGGGTTAGTACATCTCTTCCCAGAGTGGGCCACACCACCAGACCCACCGAGCATGATCTGAGCTCACCACCCAGCTCAGTGCAGTATCTGTAATCTGTAGCAATGTCCAGCAATAGAGGCCAAACATCGATAACATTCCCAGCTCTGTGAGGATAAGGGTCACCGTATGCTGTTGGTCCCTCACACTCAATGTATGTCTGTTCCAGCACCGACACCCGAACAAGGCTCATGCTCCACCACTCTCATTCTTGCATACAGCATGCTCCCCCCTCTCTCTGTGTCTCTTTCCTTTGTAATATCTCCACAGATTGTAGAATGCTCCTGAGAACGTTGATTATGGAATGTTCCAGATAATATTCCAAATACTTCCCAGTGCTCCAGTGTGTAAAACATTGGGTGAAGGAACAGAGTGTTTTTTTTTAATCATATGCAATTAAAATCCATCATGAGTCCATTTCGACCTTCAAATGTGCTGTAGCATTTAATAAGATCGGGGGTGATCTGACTGTCTCCTGAGCTTCACGTTGCAGGAACTTTCAATCATTCAGCCCCCTGGTTTCCTGTCACAAACCAGACGATACTCACGCACTTTCTACCCTGGGTTTCTTCAAGCTTGTGTTTGGGAGGCATTTCCCATGGGGACCAACCCTCCAAAAAATATGTTCCATCAGCTTTTTACTTTCATACAATGGTTATCATGCTTCACACAGACCAACCAAAAATGTACTCATATTGTATAGTTATCGACATCTAATTACAATTAGTAATTCTGGTTATTTCGCTTGGTTCAACTTATTCAACCAAAGATAGCATCCAATCAACTCTCTCGTTATAAAGTACAATTTCCAGCGGATATATTTTTTTCTCAGCCGTTATCTGAATTGTACCTTTTTTTTCCTACTCATCAAAGTTTATATTTTACTTTGACTTTGGTTATTTCTATCTATAGCAGTTACACAATCTCGCAATCTGTTGGCTGGATGGCTGGCTTGTGATGCAGAGGAAGGCCAACAGCGCAGGTTCAATTCCCCACACAGACAGAGGTTGCCATGAAGGGCAAACCTTCTCAACATCTTCCTGTCACCCGAGGTGTGATGACTCTTAAGGTAAACCATAATTTGTGGTATCACTAACGAGAAAGTGGTCCTTTGGGACTCTATTCTATCCATGTTAACATTTTAATTTTTTCAAAAATATTTTTATTCAGAGAAAATCTTTTTAATGCTTCAATGAACCAATATGTACCCAACTGAACCAACAACGCAAATTGAACACAATTACACCCATGTGCATGTACATAAGTAAAGGTAAATCAACGGACCGAAGAAAAATGAATAAAAATAAAAAACGAATACTAGAACTCAGTGTAACAAAACTACAGCTGTCAAACTTCAAGAGCATGAACTAATACACGTTCATTTGTTTGTAATTCTTCCTCTCTGGACATTAGATTCATTAGTCAAGTTCGTCATAGCTATATAAAAGTCCTTTTTAGAGTGACAGACAGCCTGTCCCTTGGTAATTCAAAAAGGGCTGCCATGTCTAATAAAAATCCTCTATTTTATGGTGCAAAATACCTTTTAAAAACTCCAAAGGGCTATGCGCCATGACGAGGTTACGACAACCCAATAGACCCCGGGTGTTTTCCGACACCCAACACAACAGAACTCTTTTTCCTGAACTCAGAGAGTGAGGGTATTGAAGTATTTTTTCCTATGCACATCTGAGTAAGATAGACTGGGCAGGCCCAGGAAATGGGAATCCTGACCCATCTCCAATTCTGTCCGCAAGATCCTCTCCATCCCAGCGAACACACCGCTCCTATAGCGCCGGTGGAAGTTCAACAAACAATGAGTAAGAGTGTCCATAGTCATTTTGTATTTAAGACATACTCTCACCTTGAATTTTGAGAGAGTATTTGGGGCCAGACAGAATCTATGAAGAATCTTCAACTTCAGGGCAAGAGTCTTCTTACAGATCGAAATACTTCTTGTATTTTCACAAATATCCTCCCCTGTGTCCGAAGAGATCTGAACCCCCAAAACTCTGTGCAGACCTCAGAAAGGCATAAAGTCTCGTCTAAGGGTCCACTCTCCAACAAATGATAAAGGGTACTGACAGAGAGTGTGTTCTTAGCAATAAGCACCCTCTTCTCTGTATCAGATCTGTACGGGTCTGTTAAAAGTGTGGCTCTTTTCTGAATAACATCTCTTATCTGATAAAAAGAAAACAGAAGAGATCTCTACTCGGTAGTCTATAGTTACGACTTATTTGATCAAAGAACATCCTTGTTTCTCCCTCAGATAAACCATCAAAGCAAGATACACCCACGAGTTGTCCCCAGTTTAAACATGGAATCCAGTATTCCCCGTCGGAAACATGGTACACCACGTTTTGGGGTAAGAAATGAGGTTTGGCTATGTTGTCCCCGATCGGACACATTGCCCTCCCTACTTTAAAATTATTGATATTTATTGGGAAATGGTAATAATTCATAACTGTCCTCATTTTGTCTATGAGTAGCAGACTAATAAGGGAGCACTTTGCCTGAGAAGCTTCAATATCTAATTGTATTGACGCCGAGGCCTCACTACCATCGGGTAAAGAAGAGCTTAATTGTTAGCTTTTAATATCCGGGAGATCTACTCCCCACAAACTGTGGGGTCGTTGTAATTTGGTTAAATTAATAAGGGGTCGCATATGGTGACAAATCAGAGCTACATCATGCATTTAGTCTCCTAAATGTCTGTCTGGGAAACATCAAATAAAGCATTCACACGGGGTATAGCAAATAAGGAAGGGAATTCATGTTAATAAGAGCTATCTGACCCAGCCAGGATATTGGAAGTGTCTCCCATCTTCGAAGGTCTTGTTTAATTTTGTCAAACAAATGGACAAATCCCACGTTAAATATAAGTTCAAAGATAGGATTAATTAATATACTTAAATAGGGAACAGCTCCATTTCCCCCTGGGACCATTGAAAAGGAAATCAGGATTCTCCCACGGCATCAGTTATTTCCCTGAGTTCGCCCATAAACATGGCCTCCGACTTTATAAAATCAATGGTATAGCCGGAAAAGGCACCAAACGAACTGATGCATTGCATGAGGTGAGGTACCAAAACGGTGGGATTTAACAAAAGTTTAAGACCATCATCTGCAGACAATGTAATCTTACGTGACTTCTATCCCAGTTCTGGGGCAGATATGTTGGGGTCCCTGCCAGTGGCTCAATCACCATCGTAAATAACACTGGCATTAACAACTGCCTCTAGAAATATTAATTTTACAGGATCGTACACAGAGGGTCATTTTCAAGGACCCTCACCCACTTGATAAAAACATTGCTGAGACCAAACAATTCTAACGTATACAAGAGATACAGCTACTCAACCCAAGCAAATGCCTTCTCTGCATCTAAAGAATCATTAATACCTGATTAATTTGCTGTTGACACGCTTGGATCATATTGAGTAATCTCCTAACATTGTTGAAATATCTGCAGCCTTTTATAAGCCGGTATGGTATACTTTGACAATGGAAGGATAAATCGTTTCCATCCTCAATGCAAGGGACCCAAACAGAATTTTGAAATCAACATTTAGAAGTGAGATGGTCCTATAGGAAGCACAATCTTTCGGTGTCTTCCTTTTCTTAAGAATAAGAGAGATATGAGCCTCTCTTAAGGATAGTGGGACGCAGTCGTGACTGTGAGAGTGACGAACATAGTAAACATCGGCTCTGACAACAGGTTTATAAATTCCTTATAAAACTCACGTGGACATCCATCAGGACCGGGTGCCCTTCTGCCTGGAAGCTGTTTTACACCCTCCAGCACTGACATTAATGCAAGACACTTATTTGGGGGTTGCCCCTGGAAGGTCCAAGTTCTTGAAGAAAGATTCGATCTTAATCCATCTATCCTCATAATGCTCAGTCTGATATAATTCAGAATAAAATCTCCGAAATGCTTCTTTAATCTTTATGAGATCGCATGAAAGGGTCCCAGTACCTTCCCTAATTGAAGTAATGGCTTTGGGGCTCTCTTTTTCATTGCAAGATAGGCTAACTACTTGCCCGGTTTATCACCATGCTCAAACAGCCTTTGTTTTGCAAAAGTAAGTTCCTCCTTGGCTGTCTGTGTGAGCATGAAATTCACAGCAGACCGAAGTGTTGTGATCCTCTGCAGCCCATCCACCCAGAGTCTATCACAGTGTGCCTTCTCGGCTGCCTTCAACCGTGCCTGGAGCAAGCGTTCCTGCTCCTGTTTCTGCCGCATCCTAAGGAATTATTCCTTTGGCATAAGCCTTAGCAATTTTCCATAGAATGGATGTGTTACTGGTTGAATCTGAATTAATGGCTAAGAAAGATCTGAATTCATTCCAGAAATACTCAATGTACTTACTATCCTTTAGAATAAAGGGATTCACCAGTGTCTTGAACCTGCTTTATTGCCCTTAATCTTAACCAGTAAGGATGCTGCTGCATGGTCACAAATGGTAATATTCCTAATTGTACAGAAAACCACTGAATCGAAGATTGCTGCACAGTGAGGAAGAGATCAACACTGGTGTTGCATTTCTGCCGGATAAAGAAGAAAGTAAAATCCCTGTTTATGAGGTGTCTCTGCCTCCATACATCCACCAGCCCCAGTTCCACACAAAAATCCACTAATTGCTTACAATTGGAAAGATGGTGCTGGGAGCCTTTCGGCATACTGTCCACCGTGGGTGCAAAAGACAGAAAAAATCTCCTCCTACGATAGTGTGCTACGAAGAAAGATTATTTAATTTGGAAAATGCATCTATCAGGAATTTAAGGCAGTGAGCCGGGGGCAATAAACATTAAAACTACTGCTTTCTTCCCCATATATCTTAGAGGATTATGATCCTCCCGTGGGTGTCTAATACAGTCTACTAATTTAAATGAAAGATTCTTCGTCACCAGTATGGTTTATCTCCTATTCCTAGTGTTAAAAGACGAGACATAAACCCGATCAAACCCACCTTGCTGTAATGTCAAATGTTCCTTGTCATCAAAGTGCATTTCTGCAATACGACAATATCCACTGTCTCATTTTTCTTAACTGGCGAATGGCTCCCCTAAATGTTCCAGATACACCATTTAAGCACGACATTAGCCATTACACACTGAAACAATATTTGAAATCCAGAGAGGAAGAACTCGAATTACAAATCGCTGAACACCAATGATAAAAGAATCATAGAGCTTAAAAAATACAAACTAAAGCTACTACAACTAACAAGCTCTCAAAATGTTCCAAAACTAAATACATACAAATACAAAAAAAGATGCAAAGTGCCAATGGCTCTCAGGAGGGGTATTTACCCCCCGCCGACTGGGGGCATTTGCACGTCACAAATCTCTATCTTCTGCCCCATTATCAATACTGCATCCAGGGCAATTAATCACAAACATCGGGACAGAACTGCACTTAGGTAGGCAATCAGTCATCACGATCACCTTCATAACTCCCTCCAGCTTGAGCTGAACCCGACACACAAACTTAGCAAGAGAAAAACGAGTAGTATTACTAATGAAGAAGTTAAAAGTGTGCACTCTACCCATCCCCGACTATAATTTAACACTGCTTAATACCAGAAACGGTCAACAAACTTTCTTTTAAAAAAGAGAACCAAGGTTATCGCTTTCCATTAACGCATCCAGCCTACGTTCAAGTGTCCACAAAGTTTTCTCATCCTCTGGAGAGCTAGTGGATCTATTGAAAGACCCACTAGTGCATACGGAGCACCGCTGAGTCCATTAAGGAATACTGAATCTCAAGTTCCCTTAATCTTCTCTTGATATCATCAAAAGATTTTCTTTTCTGAATCAATACCGCTGAAAAGACCTGGAAGAACATAATCCTGGAGGCCTCTTCGGGTCTCTTCCCTGTGTTCTGGAAGCTTCCCTAAGTCTTTGTTTGTCCTTGCAACAATGTAATCGCCCAAGGACAGGGTGAGGGCGTTGGTCTGAGCCTGACCTGAGCACCGTAACCCGATGAACTGTCTCACTCTTCACCCGTCCCTCTTCAGCTTCGAAGTGAAGGAATCTCTGCAGCCAGTTCTCGCAGAAAAGCTCACTGGCTGATCACCTTATGTCCGGTCCAGCAGACCGATTATATGAACATTCTTCATCCTGCCCCTGTTCTCTCGGTCGTCACCTTGTTCAGTTAAGGTACGAATCTATTTTTCAAGGGTGAAGATCCGCTCCTTACAGGAATTGATCACAGTCTCTGCCCCTGCAGTTTGGCTCTCGACCTCATCCGTTCTGTTTCCAAGGCTTTCAAGTTGCTGTTCATGTTTTTGGAGCACTGCTGAGAGTGGTTCTATCCTCCCGCTGAATCTTTCTTCAATCATGGTTTCAGTCATTTCCCGTAACTTGGTGAACTCGATGACCAAGTCCTGGTGAGTAACTCGGTCCATTGAACGAGCAGAGGGTGTTACAGGTGCGGCCACAGACATGCTGAAAGCTTCTGACGGGTGCGCTGTGTGTTGGGACTTACTCGATCCTTTCCAATATTTTGTCATTTCCACTTGACAAAACGGGATTAGTGAGGATTCTGTAGCTCTTTTAGTGTTCAATTGTAAGTAAATGACTGTGGTGGGGTGGGATAGAGCATTATTGTGGTACAGAGATCAGCAAAGCTGACCTTTCAGATCGCTGCCATCTTGTTTCCCCTTTAAAACTTTATCGATGTTATCATTTCGTTTAATTCCTGGATATTCTGGAGCCGTGTCATTCAGTACCACTGTCTACATTTTCCCCAACACTGCACATTGCTGCACACTCCTCGATAATTCTTGACTCATCTGTGATTCGTGAACCTTGCCTCAAAAATATTCAATATCTCTACCTCGAATGGTCTGCAGGGAAGAGTGTTCCAAAGACTCACTACACCCTGAGAAAACAAAACTAAACAGACTCATCGGTGTGTGAGATTAGTTTTATTTTTGCATTCTTATCTGGGAAAGGATATAGTAACATTGGAAACAATTCAGAGGTGTTTCACTTAATTCATTCCATGCATGAAGGGCTGATATTATGGGGACTTTAACAGGTTACCCTTGGAGTGAGAGCTGATCTTATTGAAATATACAAAGCCTTGAGGCGAGTGAACCAGGTATCTACTGACTGAGAGTTTGTAGAGCCCAAACTTGATGCTGTTGTCATTGAACCCCTACAGTGTGGAAGCAGGAAATTCGACCCATCGAGTCCATACCAACCCGCTGAACAGTATCCCACCAAACCTGTCCCCCTACCTGTCTATGTAACCCTGCATTTCCCATGACTAACCCACTTAACATTCACATCCCTGGTCACTCTGGATAATTTAGCATGGCCAATCAAACTAAGCTGCACATCTTTGAACTGTGGGAGGAAACTGGAGAACTGGGAAGAAACCCACACAGACACGGGAAGAATGTTCAAACTCCACATAGAGTGTCGGATGAGGTTGGAATTGAAGTCAGCTCCTTGCTGATATGAGGCAGCAGTGCTAACCACAAATCTATCACGCTGCTCCGTTAGCCCTATTAGTTACCTGCGGCTGATGAAAGAAATTTGCCTGACTTGTTCCTATCACTGAACCTGACCCCGTCTGAGACCTTTATCATCGGCCATATCACCGACCTGGTTACATTTAAAATTTGTTGTGAGCAGTGGAGGAGTGGGACTAGAAAAGGAAACAGTGACACCCTTCATCCTCAGTCAGAACCGGAGTGAGGAAAAATTCACAATGTCGGATTTCACTCAAGTGAAATTCCCTTCCCCAGAAGTTTGAGATGGCTGAATCTTTATATTATATCGAGGCTGGCTTTGTCTGATTTTCTATAGACAGGTGAATCAGGGATAATGGTACATGGAGAGAAAAGTGCAGCTGGGACCACAATGAGATGAGCCACGACCATATTTACTGGTAGAGTTGTGTCAAAGGGCCGTTTGGTGCACTCGTGTCCATCAGCTCTGTTCTGATGTTCCATTCAGCCCTTCGGACCTGCTACAAACAGGCAGATCGAAACCACGCCGATGGTTGGGTGTAGTTTCGGAAATGCACTTGGAAATTCCAGGCTTGGTCAGGAAGTGGCCCCCAGCAGCAATCCTTTTTTCCATGCTTCCCCACTCTGTAACTTCTGCTCTGGAATTGCTTTGAATGCAGTTCCCATATCCCATCCAGGGTTAACTCATGAAAAGTTTCTCCTCTCCCGAATGCAACATTGTACAACACGACTTCCAGGAAAATAAACAATTAATTTCCATAAGCATAACATAAAAAACTAAGAAGTAGGAACATGAGACGGCTATTCGGCCCCTCAAGTCTGAACTCTCATTCAATAAGAACATGGCTGATCTACTTCCGGGCTCAACTCCACATTCCTATCCAATTTCTTGCTTCCCTCCACAACTCCCTGTGTTAGGGAATTCCAGACATTCACTACCTTCTGAGAGAATGCATCATTTTTCACCACAGATTAAAATCGATGTTCCTTATTCAGTATCTACCACCTCGAGTTCGAGACTCAGGGGAAACACCTTCTCAGCATCTACCTTGTCAAGCCCCCTCTGTATCTTGTACATTTAAGTAATAAGCCCCTCATTCATTTCAACCACAATGAATAATCTCCTCACCATTTTAAATGTATTCAATAATTCAACCCTTCCATCTCAGGAAGCTGCCACATGAACCAACCCAGTTACTTGCTGCATCAGCATGCTGACGTTACGTTTCATACTCAGGAACACTCCAATCCCTTTGTACTACTCCTTTATGGCAGTCCTCTTCATTAAGAAGCAGCCTGCATTTTGGTTCTCAAAGTGATCCACTAACTCCAATGGATATTGCACTCAGCTCCCGCGGTCAGGTTATCAGTATAGTTTGTACATAACTGATGCCAGCGGCCTGATATTTGTGGTAATCCAGTAGATACATCTTTATCATAAAGATCCATTAATCATGACTCTCTGATTTCTATGTGTTAAGCAACCATTATCCCATGCTAATTTATTATTCATCATACGACAAGCCTCTGTCTTGTGTCAGAACGATTATTTTGTGATACCTTGCGAAAACTTTCTGGAAAGTCTCATGTTAACCAGTGCCCTTTATCAAATCTGCTTGTCACTATCTCAGGGATTCCGGATGAATGGCTCCTGCCTGAAACATTGATTTTCCTGCTCCTTGGATGCTGCCTGATATGCTGTGCTTTTCCAGCATGACTCTAATCTTGACATTCTCAGGCATCACCAAAAAAGAATTTGTATGATTTTACAGAGCAAAAATAGTTTCCCCTTCATAAAACCATGCCAACTCTGCATTAAGCTTTTCTAAGTGCCCTGCAAGGCTTTCTTTAATAACAGGCTCCAGCAGATTCGCACCAATAATGGTTAGGCTAAATTGTTCCTGCGTTCTGTCTCATTCCTTTTGTGAAGACAGGCACCACATTGGAGGTTCTCCAGTTTCACTGGAACACACCTGTAATCCAAAGAGCTATGGAATATTGCACACAATGCTGCAAGTCACTCTGTGACCACTTCTTTTAAAATTAACTACGAATTACTGCTGACCTGCCTACCCTTATTCTTATCTGGTAGGTAAATACCTTGTTCCTTTTGTTAGAGACAGTTCAATAACTTCCCTCCTGTTACCACTTTGTTTATACCATTGACATGCTTACACTACTTTCCTCATGAGGAGTGATTTAAAATACTAGTGTAAATTATCTGCCTGTTCCCTGTGGTAGTTCTCCAGTAACACCCTCCGAATGGCTTCAATGTACTTTCCTCACTTCACTTCCCTCTCAGCTCTCACACACTTCTTCAAGCTTTTTTTTATGTTGACAGAAAAGCTCATGATGCTTGTTTTAATATTTCTTACCAATTTATTACATCATATCTTTTCGTACATTTTCCTCAGTTTCTACATCCATACAGTCATATCGTGCACAAACAGACCCTTTGGTCCAACTTGTCCATGCTGACCAGGTTTTCTAAATTATACTAATCCCATCTGCTTGCACTTGGCCCATATGCCTCTAAACGTTTCCCATTCATATGTTGGTCCAAATGTCTTTGAAATATTGTAGCTGTACTTGCATCTCCCACTGTTTCTCTGGCAGCTCATTCCATACATACATCACACTCTGTATAAAAAACTTTGTCCCTTTGTCCCTTTCAAGTTTCTCCCCTTCCACCTTAAAGCTATGCATCTGTGTTTGAACTCCCCGATCCTACAGAAAAGACCTTCGCTATTCACTCTATCCATACCTCCCATGATATTATAAACTTCTAGAATGCCACCCTTCATACTCATACACTCCATCTGATACTAACTTCAAGATCAAACGTTTAACGATAAACACTGCAAATTTGACAGAATATTAAAAATGACAGATGTAGAAAACAGCCCAAACTTCATACTGTTAGCTTTGCTCTATGTTCCAAAACTAAGGCAGCATGAAACTTTTACTCGTGGTAATAAGAGGTCAAGCACCTGAATTCCATAGTATGAAGGCAGTGATGATGTATACTGTGAAAACATATAGATCTAGATCTATATAATACCACATTGTCGACATTCTCTCTCTTGTTCTCCCTATGACCTTGTGTGGTTGTGTCTCTTTATCTTACACTCAACGAGAGAGAACCCCTTTCCCCCATTCACACCTTAATATAAACCCATTTTGCATCATATTCTCGTTCACCACTGAAAATAGCCCGTTTATCTTTTGCCACGCCCTCTTTTCCAAGTCACCCATCCCCCATCTCCGGCAAGGTATTAAAAAGCCAACCCTTTTCAGTTCAGAACAAGTCACATTGGACTTGTTACGCTAACTCTGTCTCTCTGTCTCTGCAGATGCTGCCAGACTTGCTGAGGTTCTTCAGAAACGAATAGGCACAGCACAAAGTTTCAATGAAACAAATAACTATGGATACTGGAAATAAATACAAAGTGAATACAGAAATTGCTGAAGAAACTGTGGGCTTTGTAGAGGGCCACTGGACTCGAAAGATTAACTCTACATTCACTACAAAAGATGCTGCCAGAGCTGCGTTGTTTCTTCAACAATTTCTGTTTTTGAACAAGTTCCAATGACGTGTTTGAAAGCTGCTCAAACGCCCTGTCCAACACGGAGCGCCCTACACTGGGAACTGAAGTCCACACATTCATTCGCTCAGAAACTGCGTAAGGCTGGCATCACTGACACCACAGAGCTCTTACTCATGGTCAGGGAGAAAACCAGAGGGAAACACATTTAATTCAAACGCAGATGGCACGACGAGCAAGGAAAAGATTCAGATGAATATGTTAAAAGGTTTGAGTAATGTAACAAATTGGAAGCATGGCACCAAGGAGAACCATCAGCAGAATGAGAATATGAAAATGGAAGTATTACTGCATTAAAAACCAGGTGATGTCACTGAGTACACAGCTGATCGGTGGATTGGTCTCGATGTTAACTGGGGGACAGACAGTAGAATTGAATTGCAGATATTGCAGCTCAAACTGGGCTTTCGTGTGATGCTGTAGACAACAGCAGCAACAGAAGCAGGATTGTATTCAAACATAATCTGTAACATTTTCCCCAGGATATTCCAGCAGTCTACCATTACCATCAAACCGAGTGATGGTTCAGTGACGAGTGTGGGTGAACCTGCCAAGGTCAGAACCATGTGTACCTAAAGCTGATGACAAACCATTACAGTTACGGCGCTTGAGTGCTTTCATTCCAAACAGCAGAACTAACATCTGATAGAGAGGACGAAATGATCCCAAGACCAACAGATCAGATCTAAGCTCTACAGTCCTGCCACATCCAGACATAAATGTCGTTGTACTATTAAACAACTTACTGGAGGAGAGGACTCCAGAAATATCCCCATCCTAAATAATAGAACAGCCGTGCACATTAGTGAAAAAGATAAGGATGTAGTATCTGCACCATCCTCAGCCAGAGGTGTTGAATCGATGATCCACCTCATCCTCGCCATGATATCCACAGAATCCCGGATGGCAGTGTTCAATCAATTCGATTCGCTGCATGTGATATGAAGAAACCGCTGAACACAGTAGATACGATTAAGACAATGGGCCCTGAGACCATTCCTGTAATAGGACTGAAGACTTGTGCTGCACAACAAGCCGTGTCCCTGGGGAAGCTGTTTCATTCCAGCTCCAACTCTGACAACCCCCTGGCAATGTGGAAAAGTACTCAACTATGTGAGGTCCCCTAATAGCTGAATAATTACATTCTGACCATTTAACACCCCCCATCCCCCCACCCCCCCAGTCCCTTCACGATAATCAAATTGGTGGGGGTTCTTTTTGACAGAGCTGACAAGCAATCCAGAAATATCCCGCTCTTTGTGGTTTCCGATAGGTTCCTATGTGGAGATGGTGCAGTTGTGGAAATGTCACTGGATTACTAATCCAATACAGGATAATGCTCTGGCAGCTGGTGGAAGTTAAAAACAATTAATAAAATATCAAGATCTAGAATCCGGTGATTGTAACAGTGACCTTGCATCCAATGTTGATTGTAAACTTTGATCTCCTTCCCCAACGTACTGTCAGGAAGTGAATCTCCTGTGCTTTTCTTGTATGGCCTAAAAGTGACTCCAGACACACAGACATGTGATTCACTCTTCAATGGTCCCTGAAACAGCCAAGCAAGACACTCTATTGCATCACACTGCTCCGTGGTCTTAAAGGAAAAAAAAAACAGACAGAATACCCGGCACCAGTCTTGATATCAGAAAAGAGAGCGGGAATCACAGTCCTGTTGATCTTGCAGATACCCCCTTCCTAACATCTGAGAGCTTGTGACAACATTTACAGAGCTTTCCCACAGACTGCACAGAATCATCAGGAAAGGTCATACAACACATTGAGCTTTCCCCATTCTAGTTCATGGAGAAAATCTCCTCAATGCAGTTTTCCCGACACAGTGTTCATATATACTAATACTTTTAAACATTGTGAAATATAAAATAAGAACTGTTGTAGACCTTCAGTCGATCAATCTTGCTCCTCGATTCAATATACAGGCAGTTCTCTGATAACGTGTGTTTATTAAAAGTGATTTGACTGCAATGCAATTCGTGAATTGCGCACCTTTTTTCTGTAAAGTGAACACCCGTTCACTGTGACGCGAATCCTTACCAGGCACCAGGTGAACAACAAAACCCAGCTTCAGGATCCTCTGTCTGCCAAATGCACCCTCTGAGTGTTCAGCTAAAACAGGAATGCAATCCGCTCTGAAAGCTTTGAACCTGAGCTTGAAACGGGGAATTGCTCTCTCCAATTAGAAGGAACTTTATTTCAAACCAGGGTAGAATCTTCAGGGGAACTGGAATTCCATGTTGGCATCACGTGGTCAGTCAGTCCTGCGTACTTTCTGGTGAAGAGTTTGGTGAAAGGTACAGGGATGTAGCCAGTGACTGCATTGTCATTATTAGCACTATTTCATTACAATATAAGATTTAAAGGTTTAATTAGACTGTGCTAGTGTGTGTCAGACTAACTTCAGTTTTTGTTTTTTACTGATATTTTGCAGTTCGCCCATTATCCTCCTTTCCCCATAGACCACATCATGAACATGGCATGATTTTCTGCAACACAGTGATGCACAGGAACGCAACTACCACGTTACTGGAGAACAACCTTTAATGGTATCTGATCCTCTATCTTCATACCATACCCTGCTCTCTCCCTATCCCTTTAGTTTCCAGAAATCCATTTTTATATTCAGTGCCTTGGTTTCCACAGTCTGATCTGGGAGATAATTCCTCAGGTTCACCATTCTCTGAGTGCAGACATTTATTCTCATCTCAATGCAGAGTGGCCTGTCTTTACCTAATACTGTGGCCCCTTGTTTTGATGACCCAGCCAGGGGAATTGTCACCCCTGTTTCCAATCTGTCTGGTCCTAACAGAGTTTTATATATTTCACTGAGATCTCCACTCATTTTCCTAAAGCCCATGGAATACAGACATAGCCGCCCCAAACTCTGCTCCCACACAAGCCTGTCATCCCAGAGATCAGTCTGGTTATCCTTTACTGCTCTCCCTCAATGTCAGGTTTCTCCTTTATTAGGTAAGGAGACCAAAACTGCACACAATACTGCACAATGTTCGAGATGAGGTCTCACCAAGGCCCTGCTCACCTGCAGTAAAGCACCCTTACTCCTGGATTCAAATCCCCCTTAAATGAAGGTGAATACACGATTTATCTGCCGATTTGTTTTCTGCTCCTGCAAAATTGCTTTCAGTGACCGGTGCACAGAGAGATCCAGATCCTTTTCAATGCTACACCTCCCCACTTGTGGGGTCTGTTTACACTGGTCAGCGTCCTAATGCCATTCCCAGTATTGACTTCTGGATTCAGATCTCACTGCCCTACACTGACCTCGGAGGGCTGCACAGAAGGAAACAAAAATGCAGCTTAAGTTGCTTTATAGATCAACATTTATCAAACAATCCCTTTTCAAATGATAGGCTCCCGTTCTGGTTTTACCATCAAAGGTCACAATATCACATATCCCCCATAGACCATACCCCCCACCCCCCATTGCTCTCCATCTGCCATGTATTTAGCCAGACACTCCACTTGTCGCATTCACCTTGCAGTTTTTTGACACCCTGCTCACCCCCTCACAATCCGATATTGTTTAGTGCCATCAACAAACTTGGAAATATTGAATTTGATCCACTAAATAAAATATATGTTGTGTATTGGGAATAGCTGGAGCCTAAAACCCCGATCCTTGCTATATCCTCCAAGCCATCCTTTCAAAAAACCATATTGTTTTATTCCTACTCACTGCTTCCAGCCAGCTGTCCCATTCTAAAACCATATTTGTCCCAGTCCCAGAGGATTTGAATTTGCATAATAGGCTTGGGGCTGTATCAAAAATCTTTCTGAAAATACAATCATATTGCCTTGATTGCTTCTCCATAATTACGCTAAACGTCACTTTCACAAATATGATTCCCATTTGATCGATCTCTGTTGACTTTGTCTGTGCTCATTACTTTCAGTTCCAATACTCGTGGGCGGCACGCTGGCACAGTGGTTAGCACTGCTGCACTCACAGTGCCAGAAACCCGGGTTCAATTCCCACCTTAGGTGACAGACTGTGTGCAGTTTGCACATTCTCCCCGTGTCTGCGTGGGTTTCCTCCGGGTGCTCCGGTTTCCTCCCACAGTCCAAAGATGTGCAGGTCAGGTGAATTGGCCATGCTAAATTGCCCGTAGTGTTAGGTGAAGGGGTAAATGCAGGGAAATGGGTCTGGGTGGTTTGCTTCGGTGGGTCGGTGTGGACTTGTTGGGCTGAGGGCTTGTTTCCACACTGTAAGTAATCTAATCTAATCTACTTCCTCTAAAACTGTTTGGTTGCTAATTTCATTCTATTCCCTTTTTCTCAACAGACTACTTCACTAGTAATGTTGGGAAGTTTTCTTTTTTGTTTTGTTTTTTTTTTGAAGACATAATTAAAGTATTTGCTCCATAGTTCTGCCTTTTCCCTGTCCTCAATTCTCTGGTACCAGACTGTAAGAAAGCTGCACCTTTTTCCACTTAATTTTGCCATTGACATATTTTCAGAAGATATTACCAGTTCAATCTTAAAACCTTCGTTAATATACTCTTCAGAAACCCATCAATTCCTATCTTAAGTTACTCATTGATTGACCTTCCACAGCCATACAAACACAGAAGCACAGACTTTGTCCAATCAACAATACAACCCGGTCTACATTAGCCCCACTTTCCGACACAAGACCCGTAGCCGTGAATCTTATGGCGTTTCAAGTATATTTTCTAATGATTTCGAAGTTACCATGACAACTCCTCTCTCAGGAAGGGCGTTCTTGACCCCAACACCCCCGGGTAAAAAACAAACCTCAATTCCCTCCAAATATCAAACCCGTCACTTTAAAATGTGCTGCATTGTTCTTGGCCCTTTGACTAAAAGGAACAGCTGCTGTCTATCCATCCTGTCCATGTCCCTCGGAATCCTATCCTTCTGAATCACGGCCCACTCAGCCTTCTCTGCTCCAAACTAAACAACCCAAGCTTATCCACCTCTCTCCATAGTTGATATACTCCATCCCAGGGAGCATCCTGGTGAATCTCCTCTGAGCCCCCTGCACTACAATCACATCCTTCCCGTAATGTGGTTCCCAGAACTACACACAGTATTCCATCTTGGCCAAACCAAAATTCCGCATAGCTCTGATAATCTATGCCTTGATGAATAAAGATTATGTTTACGGTCCCTTATGCTTTCTCAAAATTGTGCATTAACGTATTTAGTTACATTCAGGGAAGTGTGGAGAAACCCCCTCTGAGCTTCCTCGTGTGCTGCCATTCATTGAGTACTCCCTGTCCATTTCCTTCACCCAAAGTGTATCACATCATATTTATCAAGGTTACATTATATCTGCCATTGTTCTGCCCATCTGACCATTCCATCTCAATCTTCCTGTAACATAAGACCTTCCTCCTCACTGCCAACCACCCAGCCAATCTTTGTATCAAACACAAACTTAGTTGTCACACTTCCACCACCCCCGTCTATAGTCACAGCTGCATCATTTATGAATACCACAAGTAATAAGGTTAACGATCACACAACACCAGGTTACAGTCCAACCCCAGTTTATTAGGAGGCACTAACATCGAAGCGCTGCTTCTTCATTAGGTGGTTGTGTGCTTGAAAGCTCGTGCCTCTAAATAAACCTGCTGGACTATTGTTTGGTGTTATGTGATTTTTAGGTTTGTTCACCCCAGTCCAACACCAGCACCTCTGAATCACAGCACTGATCCCTGTGATACACCATTGGACATCGGTTTCTAGTCACAATAACAGCCTTCAACCACTACCCTCTGTCTCCTAACACTAAGTTGATTTGGATGCAACTTTGCAAGTCATTAATGACTCGTACCTGTTCCCTTGTTATACATTTCTGCTAAAACACACTTGCAGAATATCTGGAGATTTTCCTTAATCTTACCCTTCCAGCAGGTTTCTATGACCCTGTTTTAGGCAGTTCTGACCGTGTGATGAATTTCCTCAAAATTATGGTCTTAAGTGGCCAATCCCTTATCTTGCCATTATTTGCCTTGAATTTGGATTGGGCAGCCAGGGAAGCGTCCTGTTAATTTTCAATTTGTCATATGTTTTGTGAATTTTGTAAATTTCTCTGTGACCCACGTCTCATTCTTTGAAACACTAGAGAACATAGGCCGGGTTTCCTCATCAGACATTCTCACTATCTGTGGGATTAATCTGGAGAACGTCCATTGCAGTTTTATTGTGGTCAGTATATTCTTTCTCAGATTGGGTCACCAACACTGTTCACAATGGATGCAGGTTTGCTCGCTGAGCTGGCAGGTTTATTTCCCGACGTTTCCTTACCTTACAAGGTAACATCTTCAGTTGATCTCTAGCGAAGCGATGCTGCACATTCCTGCTTGCTTTTAAAGGGTTTCTTTGGGTTGTTGATGTCATTTCCTGTGGCGAAGTCACTTTCTGTTCCTTTTCTCAGGGGGTGGTAGATGGGGTCTAACAACTAATTCACATCGAGGTAGACATCTGCCAGAAATACATGTGGATTCTCTCCATTGATCCTATTAATTTCTAAATATCCAATGTCACATGCTACATAATAGATTCCAACAGTTTCCCGGCAGATGTCAAGTTAATTGGTCGCCAGTTCTCCAAACTATGCCTTTTTCCCTTTATAGATGTTTGGATCCCTTCCATTAATCTATAGTGCTTGGAACACGTTTTCTAACTTCCATTTATCCGAAATGGCTTCCGGCCTCTGCAGAGTACACAGGAAAATAAAACACAGTCATCGACAGTGCAATTAATACTTCTGTTGCTGATTTATGTCTGACATTTTAATATGAAGTACGTCAGGTTTGTCAGGCTGAGCAATGGTCAATCCAGTTACACTTTCAAATACTACCTTGTTACTGATATAAATTGACTTTTCGTCTTCAGTTGCACAAGTGCTACATGATCACTTGGTATTACTGGCTGATTTTATGGTTCTTCCTCCTTGAAGACAGATACAAAGCAATTGATTATTTTCTTGGCCATTTCCTTGTTCTTCACAATAAACTCTCCTCTCCCAATTACCAATTTCCATATTTGACCTTGCTTTCACTTTGTTTCCTTTGAAATACAGATTGTAGATTTATGCAGTGTTTTTGTTCCTGTTTGTTAGCATTCATGTTCTATTTTTGATTTCCTTATCAGTTTCATGGCCCTAGTTTCTGGATCGTGAATTTCTGAGAATTCTCAGGTTTCCACAATGACTGAAATTTTTCTGAAGCCATTTCCTATCATTAATACATTTTCGAATTTGTTATGTTCAACATCATTGTGTCACTTTCCCTTTCTTTGATGCTTGTATCTAAAATAAAAAGACTTTGCAATATTTCTATAAATGTCCTGGTCCTGATCAGATATATTCAGGAACACTGCAGGAGGACATAGAAGGAATTGCCGGAGCCCTGGCTGATATTTTTGCATCATCGCTGGCCAACGGGTGAAGTCACGAAGGACTGGAGGACAGCGAATGCTGTGTCTTTACTCAAGAAGTGCTACAAAGAAAAACATGGGAACTATAGACCAGTAAACGTAAAATCTGTTGTAGGTAACTTACTTGAACAGGTTCTGAGAGATAAGATATACATGCATTTGGAAAGACAGCGTGTGATTAGGAGCAAGATTAGGGTGGTGCTAGAAAAGCACAGCAGGCCAATCAGCATCCAAGGAACAGGAAAATCAACGTTTTGGGAAAAGTCCATCATCAAACTCAGCACGGCTTTGTGCATGGGAGATCATGGCTCACAAATTTGTTTGAATTCTTTGATTAAGTGACTAGCAACGTTGAGGAGGGCAGGATGGTGTATGTAGTCTTTATGGATTCAAGTAAAGACTTCAATAAGGTTCCACATGGTACGTTGCTCTGGAAGGTGCCCGCGGAAGAGGTTGAGGCGGGAATATTCGCAACATTTAAAAGGCATTTGTACAAATACATAGACAGGAAAGGATAAGAAAGATACAGGGCAATGTCAGGGAAATGGAGTTAGTGCGGATGGACATTTTGTTTGGAATGGACGTGTTTGGGCCGAAGGGCCTGTCTCCGTGTTGTCTGACTCTATGACTCCAAAAAACATTGCTTGCATCCCACTGTATGCTATATTGTACTTTCCCAATTCACTGGAGCGAACTTGACCCTTTAGCCTCCAGGCTACCATGATGTTTAACCAGAACGTTCAAGCATTCTATATTCATGCAGACACCGTGTAAAATACACCTTATTAACGTCTCTATTCCTTCAAAGCTGATTCAAAGCAAGATTATTAATTCTTCCTTCTGATCACACATCACCAAACCCAAAATAAACTGCTCTATAGTTTGTTTCACAACATACTCTTCAACCCACCTCACATACACGTACAGAATATATTTTGCACAGCATAAGCAGTCACTTAGTAAATACAGTTTAGATGCAGCTTGAGAACATCCAATAAAACTGCAGTATCCATGATACTTGCATATCTAATTTCCAGACCATATGATGCTCAGATTTTCTACAACCGATATATAACACACCAATATTTGCTGCGCCTTATTATTTGTAAGTTCTACATAAACTGATTCTGTGGAATCTGAGGGACAGGTCTGTGTCATTATTAGTAATAAACTTGGACAGGACATTCGGGGAGGCTCACCTCGACGCTGAGATGATCTGAAGATATCTCCATCAATATAGGACAAGCATCAATATCCTCCCTGCTCTGTCAGGATAATGGTCACCGAATTCTCTCTGCTCCATCACCCTCTCTGTATGTCTGTTATAGCACTTACCCCCAGAAAATCTTCATGCTCTATCTCCAAATAAGGCTCAGGCACTACCGATCTCACTATTGAATTCAGCAACTTCCATCCCACACTTTCTCTATCACCTACGCAATATCCCCCACATTAATAATACTATATGGATTTAAAACTGTCGACTGCCTCATTCCAGGCGCCTCACAATTCCTCCCAGATCCACCTCCACCAACACTAACAGTCCTGCCCTCACTCCTTCAATCACTTCCTTCTATTCCAAGAGAAACAGCCTGGAATAGGACAGAAATGGCCAAGCCGGGTGGTGGAGTGCCCAATATCCATTCCCTCACCCCTCCCCCACACCCGCCATGTGGGGAGGAAGCTAGTACAAGATGAAGTGGACTGGGATGCCTCGCGTGAAATTTCTGAAACATCCATGTCCCACTGACCGATTAAGGAACAGTGTTCAGTGAAAGTCAATTCTCACTGTAAAAACACTGGCATTTCAAACGACAGTCCTTTAACTCCCACCCACCCCCCCCCCCCCCCGACCACCCCCAAATGCAGTCACCTCACTGCACAGAGATGCAGACACAGAAATACAAAGAATTATTGGTAATACCCCAATATACGAACAAACACAATGCATACAAGGGAATAGGCATACATGCACGTAGAAACACACACAGACATATTGAGTCACACACAAATAGACATAAACATAGATAGAAACACACAGGCTGATACACAGAAAGACAAACGTACATGCACAGATACACAGATGACAAGCAGATGGACAAACATACGCACACGTAGACACAGATACAAATTGGTAATTTTTTTTGTTTTATAACAGGACCAAGGATTCTTGGGGGAAGGCAGGAGAATGAGGTTGAGGAACATATAAAAAATTATTGAATGGCATATCACACTCGATGGGCCGAATGGCCTCATTATGCTCCTTTTTTCATGTGGTGCTATGCTAACAGGTATTCTCTTCCTGAGACAGCAGCAGAGGCAGGGTTTGATACATATTCGATTGGAAAGGTTCAGTGGGAATGTGGGACAGGTTTGGAGTCTGGAATGGTTTATGTTCATTCCTAATTATTCTGCCCTTATATCTACAAAGAGATGGCGATTTGATGTTCAGTTAACAAAGTTTTAAAATAACAGGTCCCACAAAGAAATAAGGACGTACCTTTCACTTTAGTCATGTGCTACCTGTGGTATCCTCATCCTCAGGGAGCAGTGAAGACTCGTTTCTAGAGTCATAGAGATGTACTGCATGGAAACAGACCTTTCAGTCCAACCCATCCATGCCGACCAGATATCTCAACCCAATCTAGTCCCCCTGCCGGCAACTGGCCCATATACCTCCAAACCCTTCCAATTAGAACATAGAACAATACAGCACAGAACAGGCCCTTCGGCCCACGATGTTGTGCCGAACTTCTAACATCGATTAAGCACCCATCCATGTACCTATCCAAATGCCGCTTAAAGGTCGCCAATGATTCTGCCTCTACCACTCCCACGGGCAGCGCATTCCATGCCCCCACCACTCTCTGGGTAAAGAACCCACCCCTGACATCTCCCCTATACCTTCCACCCTTCACCTTAAATTTATGTCCACTTGTAACACTCTGTTGTACCCGGGGAAAAAGTTTCTGACTGTCTACTCTATCTATTCCTCTGATCATCTTATAAACCTCTATCAAGTCACCCCTCATCCTTCGCCGTTCCAATGAGAAAAGGCTGAGAACTCTCAACCTATCCTCGTACGACCTACTCTCCATTCCAGGCAACATCCTGGTAAATCTTCTCTGTACCCTCTCCAAAGCTTCCACATCTTTCCTAAAGTGAGGCGACCAGAACTGCACACAGTACTCCAACTGTGGCCTAACCAAAGTCCTGTACAGCTGCAACATCACTTCACAACTCTTGAATTCAATCCCTCTGCTAATGAACGATAATACTCCATAGGCCTTCTTACAAACTCTATCCACCTGAGCGGCAACCTTCAAAGATCTATGTACATAGACCCCAAGATCCCTCTGTTCCTCCGCCTGACTAAGAACCCTACCATTAACCCTGTATTCCACATTCTTATTTGTTCTTCCAAAATGGACAACCTCACACTTGGCAGGGTTGAACTCCATCTGCCACTCCTCAGCCCAGCTCTGCATCATATCTAAGTCCCTCTGCAGCTGACAACAGCCCTCCTCACTGTCCACAACTCCACCTATCTTCGTATCATCTGCAAATTTACTGACCCACCCTTCGACTCCCTCATCTAAGTCATTAATAAAAATTACAAACAGCAGAGGACCCAAATTCATATACACATCCCAAATGCCTCTCAAATGTTGCAATTGTACCAGCCTCCACCACTTCCTTTGGCAGCTCATTCCATACAAGTACACCCTCTGGGTGAAAAACGTTGCCCCTTAGGCCTCTTTTGTATCTTTCCCCTCTCATCCTAAACCTATGCCCTATAGTTCTGGACTCCCCGACACCAGGGAAAAGACTTTGCCTATTTACACTATCCATGCCCCTCATAATTTTGGAAACCTCTATAAAGTCACCCCTCAGCCTCCGATGCTCCAGTTAAAACAGCCCCAGCCTGTTCAGCCTCTTCCTGTATCTCAAATCCTCTAACCCTGGTAAAATCTTTGTAAATCTTTTCTGAACTCGTTCAAGCTTCACAACATCTTTCTGATAGGAGCGAGATCAGAATTGCACGCAATATTCCAAAAGTGGCCTAACCAATGTCCTGTGCAGCAGCAACATGACCTCCCAACTCATGTACTCAATACTCTGACCAATAAAGGAAAGCATACCAAGCCCCTTCTTCACTATCCTATCTACCTGCTACTTCACTTTCAAGAGCTATGAACCTACACCTACAAGGTTTCTTTGTTCAGCTACACTCCCTCGGACCTTGCCATTAAGTGTATAAGTCTGAGCTTGACTGATCTTTGTTGGAAAGGAGAGTCAATGTTTATTGGGAACAGACAGGAGATGGATGGACACACTCGGATCAGCCATGAGCATTCTGAATGGTGCAGCCAAATGATCAACTGTTGCCCCTACCCCGTGTGTTGTTCCCTCAATCCACCCTCGAGGCTATTACATGGTAGGGGACCACCCCATTCAATCAGACAGGTTCGATACAATGAGACAGGAGGAGACCATTCTGTCTCTCTAAGGAATTGCACAGCAATATAGAATGAAGTAATTCAGCTCGTTGAGTACATCACACAGCCCAGCAGGAGGCCATTCAACACGCCGGAACGGCTACCCAGGAGCAGGAAACATTGACTCTCCTGTCCAGCAAAGATCAGTCGCTAACAAGAAATAGAGAATAGAGTCAAATGTAATTGATGGAGTGCCTCAGAGATCACTGTGGGGTCATCAATGATCAACAATTTGGATCAAAGATCTGAAAGAAGGGGAGGGAATTGCTTGGAGCTCAATTAGCTCGTACACCAAGATGGTCATTTAATGTGTCATCAAATGAAGGTAGTGAGTCTGCAATGTGATACAGACAGGGAAGGTTAGTGAGCAAACCTTCAGCAGAAATAACAGAGGGTAGGTTGTCTATTTTATCATGAAGAACAAAACAATGGTAAACAATGTAAATGCAGAGAGATTGCAGAACTCTGTGATTCAGGCGGTTTCCATGCTCTTGGGACATGAATCATATGAAGTCAGTCTGCAGATGCAGCAAGTGATTTGGAAGGTAAGCGGAATGATGTTGCTTTTGGCAAAAGGTATCAGATTTAAGGCAGGAATGTTTAACTGCATCGGTACAGGGCGTTGCTGAGACCACATTTGATGCACTGTGTGCTGTTTTGATCCCCGAAACTAAAATGAAAGGATGTAATTCTTTTCGAAGATTTTCAAAGAGGTTTACCTTTACTCGTTCCTAGAATGCCGGCCTTATGTTATCGGGGATTATCAGTTTTGATCTTAGCTGAGAAATAGTATTGAACCATCCATGACTTTCTGAAAAGTGTATCAACTGGATGCATATTATCTCTTGTCAGGAAGACTAAAGCTAGAGAATAAATTTTAAGAAAAAGATGCATTTATATTAACAGACATACTATGAAGACACCTACCAATATTTACAACTTACACAGACACCTGTAAGCATGTTATCAAATTATAAAGTGGGGACATTTTTGCGATTGAAATGAATGCAAATGCATATAATCTATAATCGGGTTTTCCAGAGAATCTTCCAGAAGAGCACACATGGTCCAGTTTGGTGTTCATTATTGTATGTTTCAACACAGAGAAGGAGAAAAATGTCCCCTGCCTGAGAAGCAGCAGCCTATTGATCTCTCTCTCTTACGTTGTTCCATCCGATAGCAAAGTGTGAGACCATAAAATCCCTGTGTTATCTTTACCATTTGTGAAGGATTTCTGGTGAGAATTCACTGGAATCTCTCCACTGCCTGAAACAAAATGAATTCAGACAAATTCAACTGTTCCAGAGTGAAATCCCACTACCAGGAGCTTGTATGAGCAGAATGACTTCAAAGGCAGTATAACGTTTGGGGCACTCTATCATTTTACCATTTGTTATTAGTCCAACTTTCTGTGTCTCACACTTTTCTAGAAAATGACCTACTCTGAGACCTACATCATTGGTCAGATCCCAAAACTGGTTCCATTTAAGATTGGTGTAACCAGTGGAGGAGTGGGACTGGAAAAGGACGGAGTGAACTTCCAACGTTGGTTGAAACACAAATGAGAAATGTTCAAAGGGCTGTTCAAGTGGAAATTCCTTTCCCCAGCAGTTTGTGGTGCCTGGATGCTTGCATTTATTCAAAGTTATATTTGGTGACATTTGACAGACAAGTGAATGTAGGAAAATGGTATATATAGAGAAAAATGCTGCTGCGACCACATTCACATCACCCATGGAATTTGTGAGTGCTGGAGCGATGACAAAGTGTCTAATAGCCCACTCCTGCTGCTCAGTCCTATGTCCCTATGTTCTATTCAGCTCCTCACAGCTCCTGATATTAGCAGATGGAGGCCGCCTGCTCCAAATACCTGGTCCACCGGAACACAGGATATCATTCAATCCCTCAAGACTGTCACACACGGTTTGGTGTGGGTTGGAAAATGTTATTTGGAAAACCAGGCTGGTTTCAATATACACCTCTGGTCTCTTTACAGAGTGTCTCCGCTCTGCAACTTGTGCTTCATTTGTTGGTCATGTTGGAGACCCAGATTCACTATGAATACAGCCCCCATACCTCACCCTGAGATGACTCACAAAACACTTTATTCTCTGTTACTGCAATATTCAATAACAGAACGTTCAGGAAAATTACAATTATTTATTTTGTCATTACAGAATATGAGAACATAAGAAGCAAGATTAGGTGACTCGGACGATCAACCCATTGTATACCATCATGGCTGACCTCCTGTTAGCAATAACTGGTCTTTAATGTCCAATTCTTCACACCCTTTAGCTCTTTGACAGGTCAAAAATTCATGTACCACCTCTTTGAATACTTTCAGTGATGTAACTTCCCTCACTATCTAGCCCAGATAATTCCTGGCATTGATTACCCTGTATGAGAGGAAAACACTCCCAACACAGACACCATCATCTATTGATATGAACAAGAGGTGAACACAGGGGCTCAGGAAAGAGTGAATGGCCTTGATATCAAGGTAGCATTTGACTGAGGATGGCATCAGGACCATCTTATTTGAGCTTAATGGGAATCAGGTGTACTCTCCCCACTGGTTGGGGTCTTTTACAGCAAAAAGGAAGATGTTTGTGGTCGGTGACCGAAAATCTTCTCAGTCCTGTGACATCTCTGCAAGAGATCCTCAGGGTAGCTGCCTCAAAACAAACAATTTCAGCTGGTTCATCACTGTCTTTCCTCATCATAAGATCAGAAACGGGGATGGTCACTGAATATCACCCAATGGTCAGCACAATGTGTCGCACCTCAGCTCCTGGACTAGTCTGTGTCCATGTGCAGTAAGTCCCAGACAGCATTCAGGCTTGTGCTGTTAAAATGCCAGTAACATTCATGTAACAGCAAGGCCAGACACTCTACATTTCCACAGTTAAATGAACAGCTCATTCAGCATCTCAGGCACATTAGAAACGGATATGTCGAAGCCATTCAGCCCATCGAAACTACTGAACGAAGAGAGGAATAGCCGATTCAATCCTCCTGCCTGTTCCACAGGAAGAGAAGGGGTCTGATTATCACATCAAGTTGTTCAACAGGAACAGGCAGAGCCACGTCAGACCCATGAACCTGTTCCATGGGACCTGGAGGAGGCCATTCAGCCCCTCGAGACACTTATACAGGAACAGGAGGGTGTCACTGATGCTCCAACCTGACAAATCAATGGAGCAGAGAATGCACTCTGAGACGGATCCACGATGTTCCTCATGGCTCCATTACCTGTGGGACACGTGACACTTTGACGTGTTTTTCTGGTAGTGAGGAAGGTAGCCAGATGCTTTGTCTCAAGTCTCAGAGAGGCATCTTCCATCTCTGAGACACAGACCCATGTTCTCCATGGACATCAGAAGCTGGAGGGAATAGTTAACTGTTTTAGAATTTAGGTATTGTGGCTGTTGTCGGGATTGTGGATAACATGAAGTTTAATGCAGGACCACACACTAAATACACTAATGTGGGGAGAATTTAATCAAAGACTGACCCTCTGTCTCTCTCAATCAACATATGGAGTGGGGATGGGCTGAGGGGGACGTCCTCTGATGCTCTTAACCTATTGACAATCATTTAACCCGAGTTAATAAAAGCCATGGAATTTATCATCTTATCAGTGCCTGTTTAGAACATCATGAGTGACTGTCAATCCCCCTTCAGGTTCAATACAATCATCTCTTATTCTCTCACTGAGCTTCACTCTCTGCTCATGGTGCCATCATCCCAGGGATTAGTCTGGTGAAACTTGAGAGAAAGTCTATCTAGAGTACCCCAAATACTGCCTCTACAACACTCTCGGGGATGATTGCAAAAATCCTTTTCTCTCACTTAGACATCGCCATTTCTTTCCTATGCCACAAAAAGCCATTCCTTCTCTCTGGACTATGACTGACATGGAATGTATAAGTTCCTTACATCTGTACGTCAGCATCAATAAAGCCAACACCAGAGATGCGTAGAAGATGTGCATCACTCTTGGGGAGAATTTCAAAGAGATTGAATACACCTAAAATAGGGGATGATCACCTCCCTGAATAGAAATGAGCTATAGGAATACGGGAAACAGGCAGAGGAAGGGAGCTATCTTTACTTCTGTTCTTCTCTCACAGGATGTATGCAGCCCTGGTCAGGGCAGCATGTTATGCCGATCTTGAACTGAGTGTTTGGTTCAGCTGTTCCACAGGACAGTACAGAGTAAAACACATTCCTGTGGGATTGTAGTGTTACAACACAGGATACATTGTCCTGCTTAATATAAAACCAGCAACAGGGAAAAGATTTATCCACTGTAGTAATCCATGATAATTCTAGAGTCCAAAACTATTTGAAGTAAAAATTACCAACTTTATTTCTTAAAGTATAATAGGGAATAATAGACGAACGAATATTTACAGCTTTTTCCTCTAAGCTATATTTTATCTCCCCCCCACCCCCCACCCCAACCCCCACCCCAACCCCCGACTATACTAGTCCGATTAGACTCCAAATTAAGATTTACAAAACAAAACTTCTTATCTCAAAACCAAGAAGCTTTCGGTTCTTCTCCATATTCCTGTCTTCTTTTCTTCTTTGAGATTCTGCTTTTACCAGTTACTAATCAATAAAGTTACCGAGAGGAGAGCTAATTTTCAGGCAGTCTTTGCCTGCTGGTAACTTGGCAATTCTCCTCTCAACTGTCAATTTCCCGCGGTCTTGTACCCCCAAACCATTGGACTGTGTCATTGGCTTTTATGATTATCAATGTTTTAAATTCACACTTGATTGGAGGTGGGCATTTTGGGTTATAATTTAAACTATTTGGCTGAATTTGTTTATGTCTTGAGAAAATAAGCTAATCGAGACGTTCAACCAAATGTTACATTAAATCTATTTTTCAGAAGACTTGGTGCCGTCAGGTAGTTATTGCTGGCTCTTAATTCTGTTAAAGGTGCAGAACACCCACATGTTCATCACAGAAGTCACACTGAAACCTGAGCAGGGAAGAATGTCACATTGTCTTCGCTTAAGGACTTGGGGCAAGCAGATGGGCTTTTATGGCAAATCAAACGAGTTGCTTTTAATTTCCCTCATTAGATATCAACAGACTATTATTCTGTGGCTCTAGAGTATGAGTCTTGAACACAATAAACTGTCGTCCCATTTGTACAGAGAACAAGTTTAACATCCTCCAGAGCAATTTTTTAGTGACGGACATATAGTTAGAAGGAACTTGAAACTGTTGCATCCGGATTAAACAAAGGCACAAATTATGATTTATTCAGAAGTTGCAATGAGACTGAGGACGTGACTGGGATATCATGACGGTGGTATTGGACAGGATTGGTGAGTGGGGACGAGATAGAGATGTAAATCTGTGAAGGACAAAATGGATTATGGAGTTTGAGAACAGTCTGGTTCTTTCTTGCATATCAGTGAGTAATTGAGAAATAGTAGTTTGATACTGATTAATATAAGAAAAGGTGTTTTTATTTGTAACTGAAAACATTGTCTTGCACTTTCCAAATTTTATATATCATGAGCAGAAATTCAGTTCAACCCGGTTTAGTAGACAAATATAATGACTTACCAGGAACACCAACTAACGCGAGGATGGGATAGTAACCACCTTGAATAATCCAAAGGACATCTTCGATCCGTGATGCTAATGATATCCAAGGCTGAGAAAGAAAGTAAAGACCCCAGAATAAACTCCTGTCTGCTATTGTAATATTCCAGTCTAATATTCCCAGATTCTGATAGATTGTTGAACCATTCCAGTTTAATGATCTCAGATTCTGATCCATTATTGTACCATTCCAGTTTACTGATCTTAGATTCTGATCCAGTATTGGAACATTCAAATCGGAGGTCCTCACATTCTGAACCATTATTGTAACGTTCCAGTCTAATGTTCTCAGATTATGATCTCTACTGCCCCTCTCTCTCGAGTTGATGATCCCTGTTAGTGCTGTCAGTGATGCTTCTACTCATACTATGGGATAACACGCTGAAAAGAGCCCATTTATCATTCACTGATGGAAACGCTCCACTGGGATAATTAGGATCCAAGGAGATTGAAATTAATCACAGTCACTGAACAAATAGCTCCAATTAACCCTTTTCAATTTAATATTGATTTTAATAAAATTCAAAAGAACGTTTAAAACTTGGCATGGGATATGTGGAGTGACTGAGGGATGGAATATTGGAGATGTTAGATTGAATGCGTGCACTCATTCAATCTGCCTTGGATATGGGAGTAATGACAAAGGATTGTCAGAACATAAACAAGTTTCTCCGTTTATAAATTGAAACATACAGTCTGTAACTACTGATCAGAGATTATAATGTCAGTAAAATATAGCGAGAACTTTTCTCGTCCAGAATCTGACAGGAAAATGTGCCTACGACAACATGAGTGATAACGGACAACTGACATTGATATGGTAACAGAGAATATGACGTGACAGACAATTCAGATGATTATTCGAGAATCAGAGAGAGCAGGTGAGGGTCATGCTGTTAATGTTATCGATGTCAATCAACTGTGATTAAGTACCATTGGATTTCAATTGCAGTGTGATTATGTTGTTGGGGACACGGTGCTGAGACTGGAGGGAGGGTACATGATATTTCCCATTCATCAGTAGTGAAACATTACTCTTTGTAAATCACTTGAAGATCAAATTCAAGGATACAACTACATTGAGGAATGAGGAGAGCCAATATTAACCATACGACCATAAGACATTGGAGCGGAAATTTGGCCATTCAGCAAATTGAGCCTGCTTTGCCATTCAATGATGGCTGTTAAGCTTCTCAACCCCATTCTCCCGCTTTCTACCTGTAACCCTTGATCCCCTTTACAGTCAAGAACCTATCTGTCTCACTCTTAAATATACTCAATGATCTGGACTCGACAGACTTCTGTGGCAGTGAATTCCATAGATTCACCGCTCTCTGGCTGAGGAGGTCTCTCTTTATCTCTGTTTGTAAAGGTCTTCTCTTTACTCTGTCCCTTCCGGTACTAGTCTTTCCTATCATTGGATATATCTTCCCAAAGTCCACTCTGACCCAGGACATTTAGTATTCTGTACGTTTCAGTTAGACCTCCTAACATCTTTCTGAACTCTATCAAATACAGACCCAGAGCCCTCAAATATTCTTCATATGTTAAGCTTTTCATTCCTGTCACCATTCTCGTGGATCTCGTCTGAAAACGCTCCAGGACCAGTACATCCTTCCTGAGATATAGGACCCAAAGCTGCGCACAATAATCCAAATGTAGCATGACCAAAGCCTTGTAGAGCCTTAGAAGTACATCCCTGCTTTTATATTGAAGCCTTCTTGAAATAAATGCCATCATTGTATTTGCCTTCCTAACTACTGACAACATGCAACTTTACCTTTCAAGACGCCTGGATGAGAACGCCCTAGTCTTTTTGCACTTCAGATTTCTGAATGTGCTTGCGATTTATAAAATAGTCCATGCCTCTATTCATCCTGGTAAAATGCTTTTCCACACTTTTCAACGTTGTACTACATCTGCCACTTCTTTGTTCACTCTCCGAACCTGTGAAAATCCTTCAGCAGGTGAAAGTGAGGACCGTAGATGATGGAGATCAGAGTCAAAAAGTGTGGTCATAGAAAAGTAAAGTCTGTCAGGCAGCATCTGAGGAGCTGGAGATTTGACGTTTCAGGCATAAAACCTTCATCAGGAATGTGGGGTGGGCGGAAGGTGCCAGAGAGATAAATGAGAGGGGCTGGTGCTGGGAGGAAGGTAGCTTGGAAGGCGACAGCGAGGTGAAGGTGGGTGGTGGAAGTGATAGGTCTGAGTGGAAGGTGGAGTGGATAGATGGGAAGGAAGAGGACAGGTAGGACAGTTCAAGATGGCGGTTCTGAGTTGGAGGGTTTGATCTGGCATAAGGTGGAGGGAGGGGAAATGAGGAAACTGGTAAAATTGTCCTTGATACCGTGTGTTTGGAGGGTCCAAAGACAGAAGATGATGCGTTCTTCCTTCACACGTCAGGTGGCTAGAATTTGGCTGTGGATGAGGTCACAATCCTGCAAAGCCTTGGCGGAGTCGGAGGGGGAGTTGAAGTATTCAGCCACAGGGCAGTGGGTTGTTGGGTATGTGTGTCCGAGAGTGTTCCCTAAACTGTTCTGCAAGTTGACGTCCTGTCTCGCCAATGTAGTGGAGACCAGGAGCAATGGACAGACTAGAAGAGGTGTTTGGATGCACAGGATGTTATCTGCCTGATGTGGAAGGATCGTTTGGGGCCTTGGGTGGAGGTGAGGAGGGAGGTGTTGGCACAGGTTTCATACCTGTTGTAGTGGCAAAGGGAAAGTGTCGGGAGTGGAAGGTGGCTTGTTGGGGTTGCGTGGACATGACGAGGGAGCTGTGAGGGAATTGTCTCAGCAGTATGATGATAGGGGTAGGGAGGGACGTATATCTCTGGTATTGGGGTCTGACTGTTGGTGGCAGAAATGGTGGAGGATGATGCATTGTATCCTGAGGTTGGTGGGATGGAAGACCAGCACCAGAGAGGTTCTAACTGGTTGTCGTTGGAAGAGTGGAGTCCAAGGGCGGGGTTTTGGGCAGGTGAGGAGATGCGCTAGAGCACCCTCCTGCAGCTGAACCTCCTCTTCAATGCTACCTGTCCCTCTATCTATCTTTGCACTGTTTGAAAGCTTAGCCCAAATGCCCTCAGTTCCGTCATATCGATAATGAATGCACAAAGTGAAAAGTTGTGGTCCCAAACCTCAGTCTTGTGGAACACCACTTGTCACTGCATGCCATCCTGAGAAGGACACTTTAATCCACACTCTCCGCTTTCTTTCAGACAGCCAAACTTCAACTTCCACCTTGCCTCTAACACCATGGACGCATATCTTTCTCAATAGTCTCATGCATGGCACCTTGTCAAAGGATTCTTGAGGTGCAGATGGATGACATCTATCGGTTCTCCTTGATCAAATCTGCACATTACGCCCTCAATGTATTCTAGCTGGTTTGTCAGGCACGACCTCCCCTTGATGAAACCATGCTGTCTCTGTCCTATTTTACCAAAGGCCTTCAAACATTCAGAAATCCCATTCTTCACGATGAATTCCATGATGTTACCCACAACCAAGGTTAGGCTAATCAGTCTGCAGTTTTCCATCTTCTGCCTAACTCCCTTATTAAACCGAGTGTCATGTTAGCAATTATACAGCCACTTGGCCCTTTCCTGATTTTAGTCATTCCTGAAAGATTACCACTTACACTTGCATTTACTCTTCAGCGATCTCCCTTACAAGGCTGGGGTGTAGTCCATCTGGTCCAGGTGAGTTATCCACATTCAGGCCATTCTGTTTTCTAACATGTTCTTCTTGGTAATGGCCACTGTATTTATGACTGCCCTCTCACTCTCTTCAAACCTTGGGAAATTACTCGTGTATGCCACCGTGAAGACTGATGCAAAATTCCTCAGCCATTTCTTTGATTCCCACTACTGTCTCTCCACCATCATTTCCCAGTGGTCCATATTCACATTTATGTCTCTTTTGCACTTTATATATCTAAAGAATCTCTTACAGTTTCCTTTATATTACTGGTTAGCTTACCCCCATACTTAATCTTCTCCCTTCTTATTTATTTTTTCATGCCTTCTGTTGGCCCCAGTTCTCCAGTTCCGCACTGCCCTTCAATCTGCTTGCTTTTTGCTTCTATGCAATCCCTGACTTCCCTTGTCAGCCCTGGTTGCCTCATCCCCCCTGTACCATGCCTCGATTACTCAGCATGAATCTCTGCAGTGTCATTTAAATTATCGTGGAATATCCAGCCATTGCTGTTCCCCTGTCTTTCCTGCTAAACGCATGTCCAGGTCAATTCACAATCACGAAGGACTCAAAGCCCTCGGCTTCTTCCTTTCCCGCTGAACCAACCAGTACCCTTCCACTGACAACCTCTTTCGACTGACTGAACTGGTCCTCACCCTGAACAACTTCTCTTTCCAAACCTCCCACTTCTTCCAAACCAAAGGAGCAGCCATGGACACCCGCATGGGCCCCAGCTATGCCTGCCTCTTCGTAGGATATGTGGAACAGTCCATCTTTCGCAGCTACACTGGCACCATTCCCCACCTTTTCCTCTGCTACATCGATGACTGTATCCACGCTGCCTCGTGCTCCCACGAGGAGGTTGAACAATTCATCCACTTTAACAACACCTTCCACACCGACCTCAAATTCACCTGGACCGTCTCAAACTCCTCCCTCCCCTTCCTAGACCTTTCCATTTCTATCTCAGGCGATTGAATCAACGCGGACATTTACTATAAACCAACCGACTCCCACAGCTACCTAGACTACACCTCCTCCCACCCTGCCCCCTGTAAAAACGCCATCCCATATTCCCAATTCCTTCCTCTCCGCTGCATCTGCTCCCAGGAGGACCAGTTCCAATACTGTACCACACAGATGGCCTCCTTCTTCAAAGACCAGAATTTCCCCCCAGTCGTGATCGACGATGCCCTCCACCACATCTCCTCCACTTCTCGCTCCTCCGCCCTTGAGCCCCGCCCCTCCAATCGCCACCAGGACAGAACCCCACTTGTCCTCACCTCCCACCCTACCAACCTCCATATACATCGTATCATCCGTCGTCATTTCAGCCACCTCCAAACGGACCCCACCATCAGGGATATATTTCCCTCCCCTCCCCTATCAGCGTTCCGAAAAGACCACTCCCTCCGCGACTCCCTCGTCAGATCCACATCCCCCACCAACCCAACCTCCACTCCCGACACCCTCCCCTGCAACCCCAAGAAATGCAAAACTTGCACCCACTACTCCCCCCTTACTTCCTTCCAAGGCCCCAAGGGATACTTCCATATCCGCCACAAATTCACCTGCACTTCCACACACATCATTTATTGCATCCGCTGCACCCAATGTGGCCTTCTCTATATTGTGGAGACTGGCCGGCTACTTGCAGAACATTTCAGAGAACACCTGTGGGAAACCCAGACCAACCAACCCAACCACACCGTGGCTAAACACTTCAACTCCTCCTCCCACTCCACCAAGGACATGCAGGTCATTGGACTTTTCCATCGCCAGACCATAGCAACACGACGGTTGGAGAAAGAGCGCCTCATCTTCTGCCTAGGAACCCTCTAACCACAAGGGATGAACTCCGAATATCTCCAGTTTCCTCATTTCCCCTCCCACCAACTTGTCTCAGTCAAATCCCTCAAACTCAGCACCACCTTCCTAATCTGCAATCTTCTTCCTCACCACTCCACCCCCACCGTCACTCCGGCCTATCACCCTCACCTTGACCTCCTTCCACCTATCGCATTTCCAACGCCCCTCCCCCAAGTCCCTCCTCCCTACCTTTTATCTGACACTGCTGGACACACTTTCCTCAATCATGAAGAAGGGCTCATGGCCGAAACGTCGATTCTCCTGCTCCTTGGATGCTGCCTGACCTGATGCGCTTTTCCAGCAACACATTTTCAGCTCTGATCTCCAGCATCTGCAGTCCTCACATTCTCCCCGGTCAATTCTACCCAGCTTCTCCCTTATGCCTCTCCAGTTGCCTTTATTCAGATGAAATACTGTTAACTCTGATTCTATCTTCGCTCTCAAATTGCAGAATAGATTCTACCATGTTCTGATTACTGCTTCTGAAGTTTTCCTTCACCTTAAGCTCCCTTGTCTAGCCTGCATCATTAAACCTAGTGTCATCTATTCCCGACCGGGCTCCACCACATGATGCTCCAAAAAGCCTCCCATAGACATTCTTCAAATTCCTTTTCTTGTGATTCACTACCAACCTGGTTTCCCATTGCACTTGCATATTGAAATCCCCCATGATCACTGTAACTTTGCCTTTCCTACAGATCTTTTCTATCTCCTGGTGTATCTTGTGCCCCAGCTCCTGACTACTCTTTGGAGGCCTGTGCAAGTCTCCAACTGTGGTTGTCATACCTTTGTGGTTCCTCAATTCTACCATGCAGATTCTACACCATCTGACCTTACTTCCTTTCTTATTGTTGATTTAATTTCATTTCTTATTAATAATGTAAACCCACTCCCTCTGTCTTTTCCATTGGGTATATGTCCTTGCATATCCTGATCCCCTTGCAGCCACTTCTCTGTGATGCCCATCACATCATACCTACCAATTTCAGTCTATGCCACAAGCTCATTTACCCTATTCCTTATACTGCACGCATTCAGATATAACCCTTCAATCTTGTATTAACGGTCCCTCTTCTCATTGCCATTTGTTTTTCCAGTGTGATTGAAGTTTGATTGCTTACTCTTTCCATACCCTCTGTCCTATTTGCGTCTATGCTGGTGATTTTAATAACCTCTCCTGAGCTCTGTACTCTTTCATGCTCTTTTCTAAGTAAACCCTATAAACGAACCCCCACCCCACGCACACACACACACTCGTAATCAGTTTAAAGCTCTGTCTACCTCCTTGGTTAGGATTCACGCGGACACAGACGAAGAAAGTCCAATCGGAACATGTCCTTTCTTCCTCAGTAATAAAATGTGTTTAATGTTTGTGAGAAGATTTGTAGCTCGGGTGCTCGTTGTTGTGGTTCTGTTCGCCGAGCTGGGAATTTGTGTTGCAGATGTTTCGTCCCCTGTCTAGGTGACATCCTCAGTGCTTGGGAGCCTCCTGTGAAGTGCTTCTGTGATCATTCCATCGGCATTGATGAAATTGTGCGGGTATCCGTTTTGGCGAATACATTGCATAGGTGTTCTTCTTCCTCTTTTTGCAGTTCTGGTGTACTGCAGTGTGTTGTGGCCCTTTTGAATAATGTCTTGATGCAACTTCTTTTGTGTCTGTTGGGGTGGTTGCTTTCGTAGTTCAGGACTTGGTCTGTGTGTGTGGCTTTCCTGTATACCTTTGTGGTGAATTCTCCGTTCGGTGTTCTCTATTCCATCACGTCTCGGAATGTGAGTTGTTTGTCCTTTTCTTCCTCTCTAGTGAATCGGATTCCTGTGAGTGTGGCGTTGATGATTCGGTGTGTGTACTCTATTTCTGTGTTTTTAATGATTACAAAGGTGTTATCCACATATCTGACCCAGAGTTTGGGTTCAATTTGCAGTAAAACTGTTTGTAAGAACAGCCTTTCCACACATTATCCATGAGACAACTCAGTCATTTCAGCTATCAGTCTAGTAAACCTCCTTTGAACCACCTCCAAAACACTTACACTTTTCATTAGAGAATGAGTCTCGGGTATTTCAAGGATGTGTAAGAGGTCATAGACTCTTTCTAAAATTATGTCCCACTGAAAGGTCAGTCACCTGGCCAGGCTCATTAGCCAATATGAGGTCCAGTATGGCTCTTCCTCTCGTTAGTCTATCAACATACTGTGCCAGTTAATAAATTCTGCCCCATATAAGCCTCTTGCTCCAAGGGACTCCTAGTCATTACTGGAGATATTAAAGTCACTCACTATGACCACTCTGTTTTTAATACACCTTTCCTTAATCGACGTACATATCTGTTCCTCAATCTCTCCGTGGTTGTTGGAGGGATTATAGTAACTCAATGCTTGCAGCCATCTAATTTTTGAGCTTTACCCATATTGCTGCAGTGGATGATCCCTCCTGTATGTCCTCTTGAAGTACAGATGTAGCATTCTCCCTTATTAGTAAAACACCTAGTCCACCTCTTTTACCTTCCTCTCCATCTCGCATAAAACAATGAAACCCTGGAATGTTGAACGGCCAGTCCTTTCCCTCTCTCAACCAAGTCTCTGTAAAGCTGCAACATCATAGTCCCATGCACGGATTCAGGCTGTCACTTCATCGGTCTTAACCATAATAATTCTTCCATTGAAATGAATACACTTCAGCCCAACTCCATCAGATCCTGACCTGATATTTGGTTTGAGTTTCCCTGATGTAAATTCTCCTCGTCTATTCTCTGTTAATAGGAGATTAGAAAAGACTGTCAGTAAAGCAGAACATATTGCAAACAGACAATTTCTGTTTCCTCCCTCGTCCCTTCTATCTGTACATTGCATCACACACTGCCCAATTCCAATAAGCTGCTGGATAATTATTATGCTTCAAACAACAGTCTCCAGCCTCTCAATGCACATTCTTCAACTCTGTCTGCACCTATTGCATTAACTGTTTTCTGATCCCTCTCTCAACCAAATCTCTGTAATATTTTTATCATAGTTATATACACTCATTCAAACTCCAAGCTCCAAGCTCATCTGTCTTGCCTGTCACACTGCTCACATTAAAATCAGCACACTTCAGACTGCCAGCCCCATTGTGTTCACTCCCCTCTGCCAGTTTGTTGTTGGTCTTAGCTGTACTGGGATTGGTCTCCAACTGCTCTTCAGTCACTGTGCATGTGGATGTTCTGCTCTGGCTCCACCCTCCCTCCCCCACCACTACCACACTGGTTTAAACCCTCCTGAGTGACAATAACAAACCTGCCTGCCAGGAGATTGCTGCCGGTTCACGTCCATCCCGTCCTTCTTGTGTATTTCATACTGACCCAGGAATCCCAATGACCACATATCGGAGATTGCTGCCAGTTCCGATGCATCCCATCCTTCTTGTGTATATCCTACCAACCCGGGAATCCAAATGATCCACATATTGGAATTGCTGCCTATCCTACCAGCTCTTTGGCCACGTTTTTAACTGTACTGCCTTCCTATTCCTAACCTCACTGACACGTGGCATAATCTCGTCTCTCCAATATTCAAAAATCCTTTCAGCACAACTCTGGCAAGATCTTCACTTTGAAATGGATAGACTAGACAATAAAAACTTAATGTGATCTCATTAACCAGGAAAGTGGAGCCCAATCAATCTGTCGCAATGATCATAGAATCTGATATCTATCACCTTCACCAAAACTGTATGACAAGGTATACATATGGAGCATCTATTTGTAGATGGACGAGGATAAACAGAATTAGTCCAAAAGACCAGAAAATGTCATAACAGATGGCTGTCATTCAGCCTGTTTACTCTGCTTTGCTGTTCAATTGGATTTTAGCTATTCTGTTCCTTTTAATAGCAGAGTCTTTGCCCCGCATCCCTGGTGGGTCGGAAAGTGCCCAGAACTTACTATTTGTGCGCTCCTTGCGTAGGGAGCATCCAGTGCCAGGTGATGGGGTGTGGGGAATCCTGGTGTGGCTCGATGAAAGGCTGCATGCAGTGACGGATGGACGCAGGGATTGAGAGCGACAGAGCAGGTAATCAGAGACATGCACTCACATAAGTAGCTGGGCAAGATTCCCCTGTACTCGGGGAGCCTGAGCACCAGTGCCACTTTTACAACAAACCCATCATATTTGCAGCAATTCTCCATCAAATACAAGTAAATATACTGCAGATGGCAGAAGCCTGAAACAAACATAGAAACATACCATGGAGAGAGAAAAGAGTTAATTCTCCCAATGCAGACACGGGGAGATTGTAAAAAAACTCCACAAAGACAGGGTCCAGAGATTGGAATAATTCTTATTTGAATGAAAATAGTCTTACCAGTGATAGGCAATATGGTTTTGTGCAGAGAAGGTCATGTCTTACCAAATGAATGGAATTCTTTGAGGAAGTGACAAAGTTTATTGATGAGGGAGGGTCTGTAGATGTCATGTACGTGGACTTCAGGAAGGCGTTTGGTATGTTTCCCCATGGTCGGGGTATGTCGAAAGTGAAGTCACATGGTGCGCGAGCTGGTGAATAAAGAACTGGCTGGGCAACAGGAGGCAGAGAATAGTAAGGGGAGGGAGTTTCTCAAAATGGAGAACTGTGACCAGTGGTTTATTTTAAGATGTTTCTGGAAACTTACATGAATGGGCAGGGAACAAAGAGATACAGATTCTTAGAAAATTGGCGACAGGCTTAGGTAAAGGATTTGGATTGGCGCAGGCTTGGACCATCGAATGGCCTGTTACTGTGCTGAAATGTTCTTTGTTATAACATTATCAATGACCCATCAGAACCCCAGTAATATTCTCCTATAACCGCTTCCATCAGGCTAAAAGGTACAGAAGCTTGAAAACACTGAGTAGCTGGTTCAAGAACAGTTTCTTCTTGACTGTTATTAGACTGATGAGTGTACTCTCTAATCTCAGATATTGCTGATCTTGTTCCTGTTGATCTCGCCTCGCCCACCCCCTGTGCAGCATAACCTGCATGGCTCTCAAACATATTTTATAGCCATTGTTCTGTAATCATTGTTTAATATGCTTTGCCTGTATATCTTGGTAGAGGTCAAAGTAAATCCTCACCTCCTTTCCCCCAGTTCCTCCAGTGCTCACTCCCAGCTGTCTCTGATCCCCACCCCCAGCACACTGTGACCCCATCCCCACTCCCTGTGTGCTTTGTATCTCACTATTTCTCTCACACTGTCTGTTTCCGTGTTTTCCTTTTCTCTGTCTTCTGCTTCTTTCCCAGATTACAATCTTCCCTTCTCCCTGTTCTTGTGACTGTTTGTTTCTTGTTTTGTTTCCTTTCTCTGTTTTACTGACTGTCCTTCTATTTTCCTTGCTGTGTTTTCTCTCTCTCTCCTTATTTGCGTCCGTCTCTTTCTCCCTCATTGTCATGGTGATGGCTTCTCTATTCTTTTGAAGCATGTGATGGCTCTTTGGTTGGATGTTGGCAATACAATAAACTCAATTTGGTATCTTAGACATAATTTAAATTTATTGGTTAAATTTCAATTGTTGTCAAAACAGCAATCAGAATGTAGATATCCATTTAACGGTCAATTGTTACATCTAAATATTTTGGAACTGCCTTCTCCCAGTGCTCTGCATACTGGCAACGGAAAACATTCTATTCATGTGCATAATAGTGTGACGGTAACTGCTCTTCCCAGGACCATAAGAAACTACAGACGGATTTATGCACAGCCCAGACTATCATGGAGGACAACCTTCCATCCATTTATGCTTCTCGTTGTCAGTGAAAGGCTGGCAACATCAAATATCTCTCCCAAAATGGTAATGATCTCCTACAACCTCTTCCAAAAGGGAGGGGATACAGAGACTTGAAAACATGGACCAGTATGCTCAGGAACACCTTCTTCCCCACCCTAATTAGACTGACGAATTGACATCTCTAACTTTTCAAATAATATTAATCTTGCTAAATTCGATCTTGAATCGCACTGCTCCTGTGTTGCTGTCACCTTGTCCGCCTCACTCTGTCTAAGTGCCCTGTGAGGCTCAAGGTCTTCTCAAGGGCAATCAACAAAGTGAACTAATGCTGGCCCACCCAGCGATTCCTATATCCCATTAATAAATATAAGAACATGACGACACTCAGGGAACACAGACAGGTGGGATCAAATCACTATAAACATGATCTTAGATAGATCGAGATTCCCCTCAGTATCTGAAAGTAGAGTGTTCCGACAAAGCCTTTCATAAGCTGAAAAGGCATAAAGTGAGGTATCATTAATTTACGGGTGAAAAATTTACTTTTCTTGTTAAAAGTGAAAATCCTCTTCGGATTTCTTTTGATTAGTGAAAACAGGACGTAATGGAGGTTTTCCGGAAAGGGAAGTGGAAAAAAGCGAATTTTTGAAAAGCGGGGTATCCATGTACCAGCATGGGCGTGATATTCAGGAAGATGGGAAAAGTTAAAAATAAATGAGGAGGATCTCACATTTTATTTCCACCCCAGCTGATCATCATTCCCTTTGTTTGCTCTTTGTCTTCTATCTCTCTCTTTCTCTATCGATTCAACTCACTCCTCCTGCCCTTCAAAGCAGACTTCCCTGTCACCAGCATTGTTCACACTATTTTCCAGCTGCTTTCAGTTCAGAAAAGCTTCCCAGCACTTTCTGATCTGTTCTTTGCATTATTTATGCAATTTCAGATCTCCAGCATCTTTCTTTATTTGGTTTTACCTTCAAATGTGTTATTCCGAGGGATGTCGGCATCTCTGCCAAGGGCAGCATTTGTTAATCATCACTAATTGCCCTGACTCTGACGCCATTCCACTCGCCAATATGAAGTCAAGCACATTGATATGGGTCTGAAGTCACACTTAACCCAGACTGGGTAGTAACGTTAGATTTCTTTACCGACGGTCGTCAGTGGAACAGGAAAATTTTCAGACAAAATGTGGGTTTTATAGTTGTTTTTCGTGAAATTCACTTTTATTCCAAATCTTATCATTTTTATTTAAATTCTGCCATCAGCTGTGGTAAGACTTGAACGAAATCGCTTGAAACAAAGTCTTTCGTTTAATAAGCTTTGCTCCTGAATTACATCCAGCGACATTCCTACTCTGATACATTGTCCTAATCATGAAGTAACGTCCGAGACAAGAACAATTCTGTGATTGAAATACTTGTAACTGGAAAAGTGGCCAGAAGAGAGCTTGAAATGTAAAGCCTGAATTTTATCAACGTGCAGACAATGGTTTGTTCAGCACTGATGCAGAGATGGAGACTGGGGATATTATGAGCTGGTAGTGGACAGGGTTCGTGACAGAGAGTACAAGAGACATAAATCAGTTCAGGGCAAAAAGAGATCTCGAGGTTGTGCACAGTTTTGTTCTCAGATATAAGGGTGTGGTCTGCAATTCAGATGAATAGAAACTGCAATTGAAATTGAAGATAAAAGTTTCTTTCATTGGAAGATATAGATAACAGAAATTGCAATGAAGTTCAAAATTGTTTATGGGATTAATGAATGGACAGAAGTAGAGAACTCCAACAATAGCGAGAATAGGTTATGATTTGGAGATGCCGGTGTTGGACCCGGGTGTACAAAGTTAAAAATCACACAACGCCAGTTTATAGTCCAACAGGTTTAATTGGGAGCACACTAGATTTCAGAGCGTCACTCCTCCACCATAGGTTAGTCACACACTCTCCAACCCGCACAATCAGCACCACTAATATCCGATAAGGTACAAATATCCAACAGAGGGAAATGTTGAAAAGACCCAAGGAAAGCCTCCTCTCCATTGGTGTAATTATCCAGTTCCTTATTCGCAGATTCAGACCTGTCCTCTCCACGTCTGTGCAGCTGCTGATCTCTGTTACTGTTGGAGCTGATGCATCTGCTCCTAGGCTGGGATAGTGCACTGAGTGAAGCCCCTCACCAATAGGAGAGGGAAACCCTCCAGAGACACAGTTACAATGCATGGAGACTGACATCAATCACAGTCACTGAGCAAACAGTTCTAGCTTTCAATACAGCACATTCAGTTCACAATATAACTGGACTGGACTTGATGCTGACATCGCTGGCTACTGGTCGCATCTCCCATCACTAATTCCCCTAGTGAAGTCAATTGTAAGGGAGAATGATGGACGTTTTCTTATCGCAGGCTAGACGACTCTGCCCTGTTGTATGCTTGCAATGCTGTCACCATCGTACCCCGAATCTCTGCCCCTCCACTAAATAAAAAGAAACACAGTCAGGATGTTGTTACTGTGCTGATCTCTCCTTCACGGGAACAAACCCCAGCCAACAGACTGTCACTGGGCACAATTGCCCTGAACATAGACAGGAAGGGTGGACTTCTCTGAATGGTCCTCTCACTGCTCTAATACAGAAACGTTGAACCTTCCATTAGAGTATGTTTAAGTAATTAATTTATACAAATTGACAAACATCTTAATGCAGTTTTATTTGCTGTAAAGCAATAAGTTTTTACTTGTTTTCCCCTCAATCCGAAATCAAAAGTGAACTTATTCATTAAGACTTATGAATTAATAAGTCAGGTTTAGCTAGTAGATCGGGCGGAATGGGGGTAGTGGCTGTGGAGACTGCATGGGGAGTACAATGATATTCCCCAGTCATCATCACTCTTAACGTCAGATAGAATTAAATATAGTTCACAACAAGGAAAGAGCCAACGTTTGGGAGATGCAATGCTGAATGACAATGTGAACTGAACAGGATAATTTTAAATGTGATAAAGTGAACTATATTTTATATACACACCATTTAATCATTGGGAATACAGATTAACTAGTGTCACCGCATCTGAAGCATTGACTTTGATGTCTCTTCACAGATACAGCCAGAACTGCTGAGCTTTCCCTCTAACGTCTGTTTTTGATTGAGATTGATCATGTTGATCATATCAGGCAGGATGCTTACAATTAAAAGCAGATGCTAATAACAAAATGTACAGGGCAACGGGGACAATACAAGAGAATGACAGTAGAAATATCGCTAATTCCAAAACTGGAAGAGACAATGGGCTGAGTTTTCACCACCTTTGCTGTAATAATTCTATGTTATGCATTGAAAGCTTTTGGAGACTGGGGAGACAAGCTAGTTGAATGAAGGACACGGAGTGTTCCATCATCAAAAACCTATCCCTATTAATTCATGAAGTTCAGCTGTCTCTAAAATGTATTTTCAAACAAAATAGATTTCCTGAGATTTTCAAGATGTTCAGATTTTTTGTTACTTTCTATCTTAAAGAAGAGACAGATTTCGGCTGTAATTCAGGTGTCACAGACACACCAACTGTAATAGAAACATGAAAGGACCACATTGTCCAAATATTACCAAGTTCAATGTGTAGACCTGTCAAGAAACATGAAATATAGAAATAATGGAAACATGAAATGCAAACAGAAAATGCTGGAGAAACGAAAAAGGTGAGGAAGTGTCTGCCGAGAGCAACAGAATTAACATATGTAATATGATGTGACACTGTTCTGAAAAGTCCTATTAGAATCAAAGGTTAATTTTTTGCACCTCTGCTCAGATGTTGCCAGATCGACTGAGTTTCGCTCCAGCTCTTTTGATTTCTTTCTTCTTTCTGAACTGTGACAAAGTGTCTGATCTGAATGATAGCAGCAAAGCTGTTATCTCTCAGTTGAATCTCGAGTAATTTGTTATGGACATTAAATGAGAAATTACAAAGTTCCTATGTTTGACAGGCTCTAAATATCGATGACGTATTGCATTGTGAGAACTTGCCATGAAAATGTTGAAACAAAACAGAAGTTGCTGTAATCGCTCAGCAGGTCTGGCATCATCTGTGCAAAGAAATCAGAGTTAACGTTTCAGGTCCAGTGCCCCTTCCTCAGAACTGATAGTAACACGGAAAATGTTGGTTTATATGCAGAAGAGACTGGATAGCTCTAATGGAGATTGTCAGTAGCTAACAATAGGGTGTGAGTAATGGAAGGCTATGTGACAACTCGGCCTGGTGTATGGATAGGGGGCTAGGACTTTGGGGAGTTCAGGCCCGAAAATTATTGAACTTGATATTGAATCTAAAGGGCTGCAAAGTCCTCACATGGAAAATGAGGTGTAGTTCTTTCAGCTTGCGCTGAATTTGCCTGGAACACTGCAGCAAGACTGACACAGAGATATTGGTCAAGGAACAGGATGGGCTGTTAAACTGGAAGGCAACTGAAAGCACAGAGTCCTCTGCAGCGGTCCAACTTGGATGTTCTGTGAAGCGGTCACCCAGTCTACCCTTCATTTCCCCAATGTAGAGGGGACCACATTGTGAGCAGCGCATATAGTAGACCGGATTGCAGGATTGTTGGTAAGGTGCTGCTTCACCTGGAAGGTATAGTTGGGCCCTTTGATAATGATGAGTCGGGAGGTAAATGGGAAAGTGTTACACCTCCGGCAGGGGAAGTGAAGTGGACCTGTGGTGGGAGTGAATAAAGAGTAGACCAGTGTGTCCTGGAGGGAATAATTCCTCTAGACGGTGGACAGGGGAGGAGAGGTGAATATGTGCAGGTGGGGGCATCTCGCTGGAGGTGGGGGAAATGTGGGCTGATGATCCTCTGCATGTGAATGCGGCTGAGATAGCAGGTGAGAACAATGGAAACTCTGTTGTGAGAGTGAAGTGGAGGGGGAGGCTAGAAGTGCAGGAGATGGGTCAGACTCGGTTGAGGACCCTGTTGACAACAGTGATGGGGAATCCCTTGATGGAGGAACAAGGTGGACATTTCAAAGGCTTCCTTGTTGAATGTAGTATCATCAGAAGCAATGCGGTGGAGACGGAGGAACTGGTGGAATGGAATTGAGTCTATACAGGAAACCAGGTGTGAGGATGTATACTCCAGGAAGCTATGGGAGTTGGTGGATTAATACTGGATATCAGTGGCTTGTCTATCCCCAGAAATGGAAGCACAAATGTTGAGGAAAGGAAGGAAGGAGCGAGAGATCGACCAGGTGAAAGTGATGGAGAGTTTCAAATTCCAAGCGAAATCGGTGAACTTTTCCAATTCCGGACGAGAGAGAGATGCAGCAGCGATGATATCATCTATGTATCGGACAAAGAGATGTGGATGGGTGCTGGAGTAGAACTGGAACAGGGAACGGTCGATTGCCCCCCAAGAAGAAACAGGCATAACTGGGGCCCAAGTGTGTATCCATGCACTTCCTCCGTGTGGCAGGAGCAGGCTGAATCAATGCGTCTGCACAGGCAGTTCAGTTTGTGAATTTTCTTTTGGGGGGGGAGATAGAAGCGAGTTCTACTATCAGAGGACCATTAACTTGGGGGCAGTTGGGGGGAGAGATGAGTGGGGCAGGAATCTCCAGATGCAAGATGGTCAGTTATCATACAATGGCCTGATGTGCCATGGTAAGATCATGGTGCAGGAGGAGATTAGAGGAGGTATCGGAGAGTGGGCGTTCAACCTCTGCAATTTCGAAAGCAGTCCACCAGACTTATCCGGACAGGTTAAGTAACACAGTCAGGGTTGGATCTAAGCACATGGAGTGTAGGCTGTTCGGACAGCGACAGGTTGGATTTGGTGAGGGGAGTGCAGAGACATTAAGACAACCAATGTTATGTGGAGATTTCTCAATGAACCGAGTTAGTTCAGGTAAAGGCCAGAGGGCGGGGTCCAGGTGGAGGGAGAGTGATGCAGCTGGGAAACGAGGTACATGGGACAGGGAGAGGAATCTTGCATAAAGAAACGGGCACTGAGGCGAAGACAGTGGAAGAGCTCAGCTTAATGTCATCCCTAAAATACATTAAACTGGGGGCACAGAGAGGTAAAGTTCAGATATTTGCTAAGTACAGAACATTCAGCATTAGAGAGTGGAAGTTCAGGAGGGATGGTGAATAAACGACAAGAGGTAGAGTTTGGGGAGAGCATGGAGTCAATGGGCAGGGTATGAGAGGGGAGGAAGGTTCCAGAGGGTCAAGGGCATCACCACGTTGTTGAAAATTGTGTGCCCAGTACATCTGGTTAGCACGACGAATAAGCCGGAGAATAAATTAGAATTGTGGAGTGGTGCAGCTTTGAGACAATATAATGCGATGCTGCTGAACAGAGAAAACGTTGATCTCAGTGGTACTGGTATCGCACGATCAGTCCTCAGAAAGTAACTGACTGAAAATAGTTGGGAAGGTAATCTCATTGTAACGGCCTGATTTCACTGGAGTGACCCTCGACCAGCAAGGTCTTACTTTTTAGAGACTTTAGACCAATCTGAAAACATCATATAGCTTGATGTTATTAACAGGACAAATTTATCCATGGTTTTTGAAGGCACTAGCAAGGACAGGGTTTATTTGACATTCCCAATAGCTCTGGGGAAAGTGTCATTGTTCTGTGAGGAAATTACCAGCGCAGAATTTCCTGCGATTCCCATTGACCACAGTTTACTCAGGATCCCGGATGTCACATGAGTCAAATACTACTTTGATGCAACGCAAGTTACTCTGACTTCACCAGATATTGTAAAATCAGTGACATGAATAAAAAAAAAAGATAGTACACGGCCTGTTTGAACAATGTGCTCACTCTCCACACAATGTTTAAGGGAAAACTGATGCATGGATTTCTGATTCTGAGGAGAGGTTTGTCCTATTTGTGATGAGGCTGTTTGGTTAAATGCTGTGACAGAGAGACAGAAAGACACTCCACTCTGTACCATGAGGAACAAAACCAGCCTGTTCACGGTGCATCAGACAATAACAGAAACTCACTATTGTCTGTTCCTATTGGACATTGATCATCTCAATCTCATCATTTACTGATGACCAATAACAGCACAGAAGCCAGCGGCTCCCACCATCCCAGTTGGAAAGCAAAAAGGGGAAGGGATGGCCAGAGAAAGTGGGAGTAACGGGAATTGGTGTAACTTACAGTGGGGGTGGCAAAAGAAGAGTGTGAAGGGAGATGATCAGTGGAAGAGTATGTAGCAGCAGAAAAGGTAGTGCAAGGGAAGTTGGACTGGAAGAAAAGAGTAGGACGGAGGAGAAAGAATGGCAGATGAAGTTTTAGTGACAGGGAAAAGCTTGCATTTGAGTAAGTGAGATTGGATGAGAAAATATCTCTGTACAAGAAAATCGGGATCTGGATTCCATTCAAAATTTCGAAAGGATTCCTTGTACTCTCTTTTCTATCACTTGATTCTTGTTGGACATGTACTGTATATTTCTATAGCTTCATCAAGTGCAGACGACATGTTTCTTTCTCCCCTACGTGGTGTTTCAATATTTTTGATTTTTTTACAGTATATATTTGCTTCAAATTCAAGGTGGATATGAGAATATGATTTGATCTTCTGCAGTTTGCCCATTACATAGAATTTATGTAAGGGCAATCATCACACTCGATGATTTATACAAACAATGAATGAGTCCATGTCCATCCTGCAGATGAAACATTTCGTCAGCTTTGGTTATTGCGGGGAATGTTACAAAGAACAGTGCCACACAAACTGCTAATGTTCCACTGCAAGGTGTCAAACCCTAGTTTATCCTAAATTATTTACAATGCTTATAAATAAAACATGCAGAGTGGCAAAATGTAAAAGGTGAATTCAACTCTGTGTCGAAATGTCATTTGTGGATCCCTCATAAGATGTGTTAACTACATCACGCATAACTTCACCAAAATAGGAAAAGCAAGAGACTGGAATTGTCAAATCGTCCTCTGACAAACATCTGGAGAACAGGAAGGAAATCACAGTTTGTTTGTGATATTCAGAAATGACGATTGTGAGAATGTGGAATGTGGGGAGCAGTGGAATGATGAGCAATGTTATGAATGACACAAAGATGAGCTGGGTGGATCACAGTCAGGAGGAAAGTGTTAGTCTACAGGAGGATACAAACAGATTATTCAAACAGTCAGATCAATGGCCTGATGAAATTTAACATCGATAAATTTGGAAGATGCAAGTCAGAAGTAACAAGAAAAGAGAGTACTCAAAAGTGAGTATGAAAGAGGAGGGCTAAATTTGCTCGTTTTTTCTTTGCAGCAGGGAAGATTAAGGAGGGAATATGGTACAGGTGTACAAGAGCGTAAGGGGTATGGAGAGGATGAACAGACAGCAGCTGTTTCCCTTGTCAAAGGATCAAAAATGAAGGGACACACTTTTAAAGTGAAAGGCAGGGGATTGAGAGAGGATTTGTGGAATGTGTTTCGAACTGACAGAATGGTATGAATCTGGAATTCGTTGTCTAGGAGGGTGGATGAGGCAGGTAACCTCACAAACTTTTAAAAAGCCTTTGGATATTCACTTGCTGGCACAGGCGTGATTGGACTGTTTTTCATTGCACGATTTTTTGCAGTGGCAGCCATGAACACTCTGATATATCCGGAAACAATAAGCAAAGGCAGTTGCTGCTTTGTTCCTTTGTCTGTACTCAGTAAGTATCTATATTACAAACCAGCATCATCTCATGCAGCTTCAGCACTTACTCAACCAAAGGCAGCCCAGCCATCTCTGGCAACATCCAGGGTAATTTATTTGCTGAGTGTAAACATTGTCCAACGACAGCATTGATATTATTCGAGCTGTTTGCCACCATTAGTATAGCTACAGCCATAATATGAACACAGCTTTTACTCCATTATAATGCAGACCTCTAGCAAGAAGGGTGTTATTTCTCTGAAGCATAATAAATTCTTTCCCAGGTATTCACTTTGACATATAGCAAGTTTTCCTGTGTTTTTTCTGCCAGTTGTTAATCACACAATTCCCCAACCCAACCTCTTTCCCCTTTAACATTTTCTTCTGCACTGTCTCCCTGATCTCACACACCTCATTCCCTCACAACCCCCACACTCTCCATTCTTATTTGTTAAGTATGTATTGACATTTATTCCAGAGAGCCTCTAATATCAACATGTAGCAGATACAACAATGGGCGGCGCTGTGCCGACCCTCACTGTGGGGAACGAAGCCAGTCAGGTGTTGCAGGCAGAATTGGGAGAACATTGTCGGACCAGTGACCGTGACGCATGTACTTTAGCTTGTTAAGGAAAAGACCAAAAGATAAAGGTTTGAAAAACAAGAATAATTTGGAAGAGGGAGGCAGATTTTATCAAAACAAAGACAAGGATCTGGCCACAGTGCAGTTACTTCTGGGTGAAACTGTAGCAGAACAGCGTGGGGGGGGGGGGGGGGGTGTCACATGCTCAAAATGGAATTGATGAGAGTGTCACTGCAACATGTTACACGGAAAATGAAATTTAGGAAAACCAGCCCAGTGAAGCTTGGATGTGTACAAATATTCAGAACGGATTACAAAAGGAAAGATAAGCTTAAAGGAGAAATAAAGTGAGCAGGTTAATGGAAGTCCCAGAAGAGCAGAGAGCATGTAGAGCAAAACACAAGAAAGTAAGTAGAAGAGAAAAAAGGGGGGTGGGGGAGATAAAAACATTACTGGGCGATATCTTCAAGAATCCAAAGATATTTTATTAGTTTACTAAGGGCAAGAGGGTAACAAGAGAAAGGATAGGGAGTATTAGGGACCGAGGAGGCAACCTGTGCACACAGCCAGATAATATGCAAAACACTTACTACATATTGGTCTTCATTTTGGAGAAGCAGTTCTTGGATTCACTGTCTGTTCCTGACAGTGTGCAAATTGACACAGAAGCTGAGGAAGAATTGGAGGTTGATGCAGGATAAAAAGTGGACAAATCCCTCGATTTGGATAAACTGTATCTTAGCCTGATGTGGAAGATCAGGGAGGGGATTGCAGGCTCTTTAAGTTTGTGTTGTTTTTTGTTTTGCCTCTGGCAGCAGAGGTGGTGTAGTCCAACAGGACAACATCTAATGTAGGTTCAACTTCCACACAAAGTGCTAGAAAAAATGTCATGGGATTAAAGACGACCAAGTCTCATTCCAGTGGGATGGAAACAAATGTAGAAAATTGTGAAAGTTTTTGAGGCTGGATCACTAAATATCTTCAAGGCTGAGACGGGCAGATTTTTAAACAAGAGTTGCGGGAAAAACGCAGGAAAATGGAATGGAAGGTTATCAGAATAAATATACGCCAATTGGAAGGAAAAAAAAACAGACTCAGCGAGAGGATGGGTATACTGTCACTCATTTGTCTAATGGTAAACTTTTTGTCATAGTTTGTATTCACTGGACCATCAACCTTTCTCCCTCCGGAGTGAGACACAGTTTGGAATGCAATCAATTGATTCAAGTAATTCATAAATGCAGTACTAATAGACAGAAAAGACCAGAGGACTGCAACAACGCAGATTGACTGTTGGGGTGACTGTTTGCACCAGCGCAGTCACCACTTCTAGAAAGAAGACCTCAGCAAGACAAAGTCTAAGCATGGGCCTGGTGTTAAGAGTGCATAAGGCCCAAATGCTACATCAGTCTCGTGTCTCCCTCTTTCCCTAAACAAAACAAAATGTGGAGCGGTCTATTGACGTGCTGCTAGTCGCAGAGTCGGTAGTAATGTTTTGGTTCGAGAGGTTTCGGTGAGCAGCAGCTCACCAAAAAGTACAGGTACGCTCAGGTAAAGTCCTTTTAAAGCTAGTCTGACAGCTGTTGAGATGGCAGTTAAGGCAGTTGCACGTTCCTCCTGCAGGATGTAGGAGCTCAGGGAGATTTCCAATGTCCCTGATGACTACACGTGTGGGCAGTGCAACCAACTACAGCTCCTTGGGAGATCGTATTCTGGAGCTGGAGCTGGCTGCTCTTCAGATCACCCAGAAACGGAGCACTTCATCGATAAGAGCTTTCGTGAGGTGGTCACACCTAAGTCCCTCCCTTAGCCAAGTTTCTGTAAAGACTATCATATTCCAGTCCCATGTAAAGATTCACTACCTGAGTTCATCATCCTTGCCTGTCAGCCCTGTTTGATTTAAATAAGTGGAATTGAATCCAACAGGCTTTCATTGCTTCCTGTCGTGTTCCAGGCAGAAGTAGCTGGGCGACCACCAGAAAAGGCAAAGGGAGTAGGCAGGGAGTGCAGGAATCCCCTGTGGCTATTCCTCTCAAAAACAAGTATACCATTTTGGATACTTATTTTGTGTGTGTTTGGGGGATGGGGGATGGGTGTCAGGAAATGACCGTTCAGGGGACAGCAGCAGTAGCCAGGTTGGTTGCACTACGACTGGCTCTGGGGAGCACCAGGAAAGGATAAAGATAAACAGGGTCTTAGAGATAGGGGATTCGATTGTTAGAGGGACAGATCGGAAATTCAGTGGCCTCAAACGGGAAACCACGATGGTGTGTTGCCTCTCGGGTATCAGGGTCCAGGATGTCTCCGATCGGCTGCAGAGCATTCTCAATGGGGGAGGGTGTTCAGCCAGAAGTCATTGTGCACGTTGGCACAAATGACACAGGTAGATATAGGAATGAGGTCCTACAGAGAGAATACAGAGAGATTGGAGAAAAGTTAAAAACCAGGATCTCAACAGTGGTAATCTCCTGATTATTTCCAGTGTCATGAGCTAGTGAAGGTAAGGATAGGAGGATATGACAGATAAATATGTGACTAAAGAATTGATAGTGAGGAGGGATTCAGACTTTTAGATCATTGTGATCTTTTCTGTGACAGAGTTGACCTGTTCAAGAGGGACAGGTGGCACATGCAGTGGAGGAGGGACCAACAGCTTGGCAGCCAGTTTTGCTTGTGCAAAATGGGAAAGTTTAAACTAGATTGGCGGGGGACGAGGGGGTGGAGTTATCCTCATGATCATGGAGGAAAGTTCAAGGCTGAAAGGACATACAGTAATCAGAAACAGTAAGCAGGAGAGACAGTTCAGGCTAGAATACCATAGTGATCAAGGAATGTCTGCTAATTAAATTGCATTTATTTCAAGACAAAAGAGCTGACTGGTGAGGACAATGAACTCAGGGCGTGGATACGTACGTGGGACAGGGATATTTTAGCCATTACAGAAACCTGGCTAAAGGAGGGACAGGACTGACAACTTAATGTACCAGGATAAAGTGCGTTAGGAAGGACAGGGTGGTGGAAGGAGGGGAGGGGGCGTTACGTTTTTGATTAAGGTGAGTATCACAGCAGTGATCAGAGATGATATATAAATAAAGGATCAACCAGTGAGGCTTTGTGGGCGGAGCTTAGAAATAAGAAGGGGATGGTTGCTTTAGTGGGGATCTACTATACGTCCCCAAATAGTCAATGTTAATTGAATGAACAAATATGCGGGAGAGAGGGGAGACTTGCAGGAACAATTGGGTTGTCATAATAGGGGTTTTAATAGGGCAGACTGGGTCTGTCAGAGCTTTTAGGGATTTTATGGAATGGAATCCATTAAGTGTGCCAGGAAAGTTTCCTCAAGTGGTATGTAGAGGGTCCTGTTCGGGAAGGGGCAAAGGTTGACCTACTCTTAAGAAATAGGGCAGGACAGGTGATACAGGTGACAGTGGGTGAGCATTTTGCGATCACAGACTATAGTTCTATTGATTTTCAAATGGTTATGGAGAGTGATGATGAAACTGCTCCACACGTTCAAGTTCTAAATTGTAGCAAGATGAATTTTGATGGATTTATACAGGAGCTGTAGGGTTGATTGGAGTAGTTTGTTTGCAGGCAAAGGGAACTCTGGCAAATACGAGACAGTTAGAGTTCAAAATCTACAGTATATGTTCCTGTGAGCGTGAAAGGAAAGTTGACAGGACTGGGGAACCCTGAATGACAAGAATTACTGAGGCTTTGACCTGAAAAATAATGTGGAAGTGTCGCTCAAGTCCAGGCAGGTGGGATCAATGGAACTCCTGGATGCATGTAAGGGATACAGGACTTTACTGAAGCCGGAAATCAGGGCAGCAATAAAGGGCTATGAGATAGCCTTGGCTGAGAAGTTTAGGGTGAATTCAAAGAGGTACTTTAAGTCTATTAAAGGAAAAGCATTAACTATTGAGAGAATAGGACCACTCAAAGACCGAAGTGAGCACGTATATGTGTAACCATAAGAGATGGGTGATGCCTTCAAAATATATTTCTCCTCTGTGTTTAACGTGGAGAAAGACACGAACACTTGGGAATTGGGGAAAGTTGAGTATGATATCTTAGGGACAGTCTATATTACAGTAGAGGAGGTACAGGGTGTATTGGAATGTTTGAAGTTGGATAAATCTCATTGTCCTTACCAGATATATTCATGAACACTGTAAGTAGCTAGAGGAGCAATGGTGGTCCTGGCTGATAATTTTGATCATCATTTACCAAAAATGAGATCCCGAAAGACTGGGGGATTGCAAATGTTGTACCCTTATTCAAGAAGGACTGAAAAATAAAGTCAGGGAACTATAGACCAGTAGGTTTAACATCTGTGGAAGGTAAATTACTTGAGAAGATTCAGAGGGATAACATAGATTTGGAAAACAGGGTTTGATTACGAATAGTAAGCATGAGTGGAAGTTCACGCCTGATGAATTTGTTTAAAGTTCTTTGATAGTGAGATCAGGAAGTTTGACTAGGGTGGGCCGATAGACGTCGAAACGTGTAGTACTGGCAACAGACAGCAGGTCAGGCAGCATCGGAGGGGCAGGAGAATAGACGTTTCTAGCATAAGCCCATTTCAGGAATGTCCAAAACATCGATTCTCCTGCTTCTCGGATGCTGCATGACCTGCCGTGCTTTTCCAGTGTCGCACCTTTCGACTCTAATCTCCAGCATCTGCAGTGCTCACTTTCTCCAATGGTGGTAGATCTGTACTATATGGAGTTACACCAGAACAAGATGAACCTTTTCAGCCCATGGAGCCTGATATACAGTAACAGGAGGAGACTAATCAGTCCCTCAAGTCGATAAAACTAGACCCAGTTTAGATCATGCAGTAACAGTATCAGTCTTTGCAGCTACTTCAAGTCAGTAATACAGGAAATGGAAGAGGCCACAAAGTGAGTGGACAATGGGGTTTACTGGAATAATACCGGGCTACATAGCTCCTCAGGTCTGCCCTTCAATTCAGTAAGGTCATGGCTGATTTGTTCTTGGCCAGAATTTCTCTTTCATGCCCACTTCTTTGTAGCCCTCAACTCCCTAACGTGTCAAAATCCATTAACACCACCCCACGCCCCCAACCTTTCAATGACGTAGCTGTCTGGAATAGAGAGGCCCCAACAGTCACTATCCTCTGAGAGAAGGAAACACTCCCCACACATATGCCTTGGCCCATTGACATGAGCAAAAGATATGAAAACAATGTCAGAGTGATTGGCCCTCACATCGCGGCAGGATTTGACTGAACAAGGTGTCAAGAAATCTGAACAAGATTGAAATGCCCACTGTTTGGGTCATTGAGAACACAATGTGGCTGGTGATGATCAATCCTCTCAGTCCCTGGATATCTCTGTAGGCGATCCTCAGGGAATGTTTCTCGGCACAAACAACTCTAGCTGATTCATCAATGTCTTTCCCTCTACCATACGATCAAAAGTGGGGATGTTCAGTGAAGATCACACAATGTTCTGAACATTGCTCTCCTCCACAGGTGCTAAAGTATCAATAACAGACAGCATTCAAACTTGTGTTGTTAAAGTGTCAGTAACATTCATGTAATAGTGCGATCAGAACCTACACATTTCCATGGTTAAAAAAAGGAAGCTCATGCAGCATCTCAAGCTGGTTTCACAGGAATGTCAGAAATCCATTCAACGCATCAAAACTATTGGTAAGAAGAAGCACAGCCCATTCGTTTTCTCCAGCCGACTACACAGGAAGAGATTTTGAAAAAAAAAACAATCTACACATGTTGGAATCCAAAATAGACATGCAGGAGGCTGAAGATTACAACAAGCCAGGCAGCATCAGTAGGTGGATAAGCAACACCTTGGGTATAACCCTTCTTCATTACTGCGGGCATATAAGGGAGCTAAAGATAAAGAGGCGGGGCGAGAAAAGAGGAGGCACGGTGGTGAGGTGGGGATAGGTGGATACAGGTAAAGGGGTACCACTCGGTTGGACTATGAGAGGACTGAATCTGGGTGGTAGCCGGGAAAAGGTTTGATCAGTGGAAAGAAAGGGAGGGGAGAGGCTGGGAAGGGAGTTGGTGGATTAGAAGAAAGTTTACCTGAAATTGGAGAACTCAAATGTTGTGTGACTTGCTGTGTTCTTCCTGCCCCCTGCCTGTCTACTATTACCGAGGAAGATAAGGAGTCTAGACAGTACATCACACTGGTAAGCTTGAACCAAGGGTTGCCCAATAGTGTCCATGAAACTTTTCACTGAAACCAGGAGGAGGACATTCCGCCCCTCGAAACACTAATGCATGAAGAGAAGAGGGCATTCAGCCCCTCCAGACTGTAACGGAAAGGAGGGTGCCATTGATGCTCCAACATGACAATTCAATGAAGCATAGTCTGCATAGACAGGCTGTTCCATTTTGTTCCTCTTGGCTCCATTGCTAATGGTACACACGTCTTACATTAACGATACCATGTTTACTGACAGTGAGGAGGGACAGCGGATGGTTTGTGTCAAGTCTCAAGGAGGCATTTCCAATCGCTGAGAAGACAAGCTAGTGTTCTGTATGGAGGTCAGAAGCTAGTGTTAATGGCGAACACTATCAGAGTGTGGCTACTTACAGATTTGTGAACAACGTGACGTTCAGTACAGGGTCACACACCAGCTGCACATTGAGGTAGAGAGAGTTCATTCAGAACCTGGAGCTCTCACTTCACGAACATGGGGCCCCACTCAGGTAAGTATAGTATTATAAAGTCCGACAGAGCGGAGACAGGCCGTTCAGCCCAAACTGGTCAATGCTGACTAAAATGTCCATTTTTGCTAACCCCGTTTGCCTACACTTTTCCCCTGTCCTTCAAATCGTTTCCTTTCTATATATTTGCCCAATTGTGAAAGCATGTATCGCAGATGTTTTAGATAACGCTGTCAATGTTCCGTTTTGAAAATAATGAGTGTTGATCCATAACCCTCAAGTTTTAATACAATTTGTTTTGTAGTGATACAGATTATTTCTTTCACGGTCTCTTTGAAATACCATCACCACAGGAATTAGTCCAGTGAAACTCCTTTACACTGCCTCTCTGTAGTAAAGTGATCATTCCTAATAAAGGAAAAATAATCTGTACGTAGTGCCCCAATTACTTTCCGAACAACACTCTACGACAGCAGGAAGGTGTCGTCACTCCTATACTTGAATCATTTTGCAAAGAAGAACAGTATACAATTTACTATGTTGATTACTTGATGCCTGGTATGAATTCTGTTAGTGACTCATGATCAAAGACACCGCGCTCATTTTCGCCAAGGGCATTTCCGATCCTCTAATCTTCAAATAAAGAGAAAATTAAGAAGGAAAATATGTTTTGCAAAACCATTCCTTAGCCTCGTGAACAGCTGTGTTTCAATCATAGCCACACCAACTTCAACATTAATATTGCTAATGGTGATGGTTGGAGATGCTGGGAAGGTGACGTCCTTGAGGTATTATTAATCCAGGGACCCATGTGCTGATCCCCACCCCAGAATCGAATCCCACGACGGCAAGTGGTAAAACTTGAATCCAATAAAATCAAATGAAGCTATGAAACCATTGTCAATTGCCATAAAATCCTACCTAGCACTCTAATATCCTTCAGGGAATAAAATTTACCACCTTCAGCTGTTCGGGTTTACATGTGACTCCAGCAATGCATTTGACTCTCGATTGCCCTTTGAAATGGAAACGCCAGCCACTCATCTATAACACTCACTACAAAGTCTCAAAGAAATGAAACCACATGAACCTGAGCACTGACTATTTACAGCCACGGACTGCAGTGGGTCAGAAAGGCAGCTCATCAACACCTTCTCATTGATAATGAGGAAAGGGAATTAAATACTGGCCCAGCATCCCACTAATGAATAAGGGGAGATAACGAATGCACTCAGGGAAGAGAGACAAAGGGACATAACTCACTTTAAACAGTGACTTTGGTGTATACCAGACATGGCATGATTTTCAGTAATTTCAGAATGGAAAAAAAATAAATAAGATTAATCTCATTTTTATTTTCTTTCCAGCTGATCATTAACAATTCCTTTGTTTGCTTCTTGTTCTCTCTCCCTGTCTTTATCTACTCAAGTCATTCCTTCTCCCCTTTACCACAGATGTTTTTTTAACTCTCTCTTTCTCTAACTATTCAACTCCCTCCTTCTCCCCTTCACAACAGACATCCCTGTCACCAACATCAATCACAATATTTTTAAGCTGTGTTCAGTTATGGTGGATGGACAGTGGACTCGAAATGTCAATTCTATTTTTCCCTCGACCCAAGGGTTCCAAGTCTGCTCAGTTTCTGCAGCAGTTTCTCGATTTATTTTTGTTTCTGATATCTTGCAGCATTCTTTGTTTTGTTTAAATTTCAATATTGTTATGAGATGGCATGTCTGCATCGCTGGTAACGTCAGCATTTGTTGACCTCTCTAAATGGCCGTTACTGTGAGGTCATTACTTCAGGCAGTAAACAGCCAAGCTCATTGCTGTGGGGCTGACATCAGTCTTCAGCCAGACCAGGTTTCTTTACCAAAGATTTCCTAACCAAAGAGCCTCAATGAAACAGATAAACTTATTGAAAAAAAGCTGGTGCTGTTATTGTTGATATTAGTGACATTAGATCTTATTTCCAATTCCTGTCATTTGAATTTAAGTTCTGACATAATCTGAGGTAGGATTTGAAACAGTGTCTTTAGTGTAGTAATCTGGGCCTCTGAATTACATGTCCAGCGGCATTCCTTCTCTGACACACTGTCCCTCTCATGGATTTACTTTAGAGACAAGAACAAGGTTCTGATAGCCATATTTGTAACAGACAGAGTGCTTAGAAGAGAACTCGATGCATAAAGTCTGAATTGTACCAAGGCATAGATAATTATTTATTTGGGACCCGCACTGACGTCAAGTTGGGGACTGGGAATATTACGGACCTGGTAGTGCGTATGTTTAATGATTGGGATAATACCGAGAAATAAATCAATTCAAGGCAAAAGGTAATTTGTGATGGTGTACAGTCTAGTTCTCAGATGTTTGTGCGGACTGGGGTGTTGGGTGGCTCAGACGTTTATAGTAATGAGTGCAATTTGTATTTGAAACTGAAGACAATAGTTTCCGTCTTTGCAAATAAAGCTAACAGAAATAGTAATGAATTTCAGCATGGTTTATGGGATTAATAAATAGATAGAGATGGAAAGACTTACCAGGAACACCAATAATTGCGAGCATGGGATAGTAACCCGCCTGGATAATCATCAGTACGGCTTCGATCCGATTTTGTAATGTTGACCAATACCACGAAAGATAGAAAAGACCCAAGGATAAACTCCTGTCCATTGTTGCAGTATTCCAGTCTAATATTCTCAGATTCTGATCCATTACTGGAATATTCTAAACTATTCTCAGATGTTTATCTATCCACTTCCCCTCTCTGCAACTGCGGATCCCTGTTAGTGTTAGAGGTGATGCATCTGCTGCTACTATGGGATAAAGTGCTGTAATAGGCCCCTTAAAAATAGAAGAGGGAAACCATCCAGTGACACATTTGGAATCCATGGAGTCTGTCATCAATCACAGTCACTGAACAAACAGATCAGTTAACTCCTGTCAGTGTGGTATCTTCAGATCACAATAATAACTGGACTCGGTTGAATGCTGGCATCGCTGGCTATTGGTCACATCTCCCATTACCAATCGCTCGAGTGAAGTTAGTTGTGAGGGAGAATGATGGATGTTTTCTTATCTCAGGCTAACTGTTTCTGCTACGTTGTCCATTTGCAATGCTGTAACCGCCTGAACCTCCTACCACCTCCCCCAAACACATAATCTATATATTGTTAGCGTGCTCCCCTTCACTCGAACAAGCAGCAACCAGTAGATTTTCAGGGGGCATATTTGCTCTGACCATGCACAGGAAGTGTCGATTTGCCTAGGCATTCCTCTAATTGTTCGAATAAGGCAATTTTGTATCTTCAACACACAATGCACTTCAGCATTTTTTTGTATAAATTCACAAACACCTTAATTCACTTTTATGGCTTCAATACAGTGAGACTTACATTTATTGAATTCAGTCCAAAGCGAAAGGTGGCATGTTGTCACAAAGCCGGTCCCTTTACAAAGTTATGTTGTTCGTGATTTTTCTTAGAGAGGTTCTAAATGACCAATCTGTCTGAATTCTTAAAGGTTTATTGGCGTCCTTTTGTTTATACATAACAATAATGCTGCAGGCAGACAACTTTCAAGTCTTTAAAAAGAAACGTGTATTATCAGGAGGACGTGGCCACCTCTCTAGTTGGTCAGATAGGTTCAGTCTAGGGTAGGTTGAGTCAGTGTCAATGTTGAAATTGGATTTTCTCCCCTCCTTCTGCACTTCTTAACTCATAACCTGTTTAGCAGAAGCCTTTTAATCAGAATGTTTCAGGAATCTAAGGAGGGAACCTGGTCAAACCTATTTTGAATTTGAAAGGATCAAGCAAGTAATTTTGATAGATGGATAAGAGCTTAAAAATCAAGAAAATCTACGATGCTCGGTGAGAGACAATTAACTTGGAGGGGTTCAAAAATGCTTGCATGATATAGTGCAAACTCATTTGGAAGAGCAGAAAGGTAAAACAGCTGAAGTGGTTGATGATTATGAATTGATCCATACAACACGGTGTGGCTTCCAGAATCAATGTCAGTCCATGAGGGATAGAAATTAGGCCAAAGAGAAATCCTCATGTGGAAAGGGAAAGGTAGATCACAGTGAAGATATTAAGAACAATTTACCACAGGAAAAAAGGAAACCCATGAAGAGGATAAAGAAGTTAGAAAAGCTCCGGTGTTTTCTTTGCAATAACTTAGGTCCGGGGGGATAAAAGTGCAGATGTAGGAAAACAGAATAAGCCTGGGAGTTTTGTTGGAGCGGTAACAGAAAGCACAGTGGAAGCTATAAAGCTGCAACAGAATGTGCAAGCTTATTGGAGGTTGAAGTCTTTCTGTCTCTGTAAGCAGCTCAGAAAAAGCCGTTTAGACTCGACAAGGCTCCGTTACCATCAAGCCATCGCCTCTCTATTTCCTTTGCCTTATTCAGTGTCTGCAACTCTCCCTGTATCTTTCAGAAACCTGCTTTCGGCACTGCAGATCTGCCTACCTCCCCAGATAACCTGTTCCATCTCCGACAGCTCGCTCAATCACTGTAACCCCCTCTTCCCCGTCTAATCCTCCTCTTTTTCACTATCTTCCAGGCACAGCGGTGATCCTGTGAGGGGGCAGTGCAGAATGGGATATTATAAATCTCAGCTCAGGCTTGAGGAATACAATTACTTGGGAGTCACAAAGGCAGAGAACCTGAGAGAGAGCAGCACAGAGTGAGAGAATATAAATCAGCAGCGAGGATCGAGGCCGACTGGGACTTGGAGTTGGAGAAACAGCAGAGGAGGAGGCTCGAAACTAGCACTGAGTCACAGAAGGAGTGATCATGTGAGGGACCAACTTGGAGCAGGAGCATGAGGCCAAATCACACCTGGGAGTTTAAGGCACTAAAGTGGGAGGATATAAATCAGCGTTGAGGATCGAGGCCTAATTGTGCCTGGGAGTCACAGAGTCGGTGACCCTGTGAGGGAGCAGAGTGGAGTGGGAGCTGGAGGATACACATACCTGGGAGTCACAGAGTCGGTGACCCTGTGAGGGAGCAGAGTGGAGTGGGAGCTGGAGGATTACACATACCTGGGAGTCACAGAGATGGTGACCCTGTGAGGGGGCAGAGTGGAGTGGGAGCTGGAGGATTACACGTACCTGGGAGTCACAGAGTCGGTGACCCTGTGAGGGAGCAGAGTGGAGTGGGAGCTGGAGGATTACACATACCTGGGAGTCACAGAGACGGTGACCCTTTGAGGGAGCAGAGTGGAGTGGGAGCTGGAGGATTACACATACCTGGGAGTCACAGTGTCGGTGACCCTGTGAGGGAGCAGAGTGGAGTGGGAGCTGGAGGATTACACATCCCTGGGAGTCACAGAGACGGTGACCCTGTGAGGGAGCAGAGTGGAGTTGGAGGATTATATGTACCTGGGAGTCACAGAGACACGCCTTTCTGCGGCTGTGACCCCCTGAATTGATTTTGAAAGTCACACAATCGTCTTCACAGAAGAAAATGTAAGTTCATTCGCTGTTAATAAACCGTTACTTGCTGTAAATTGCTGCAAATTGACATTTTCTTTCTTGGAAGTTGGGCTGAAGGCTGATATGTCAGTAATAAGTGAAAGTCTGAATCAGTATAACAAAGAATCTCAGTCACCTACAGGTCGATAAGCGAAGGAATGTTGAACGTGTGCCTCTGATATTAACTTTATACAACGTAATTCATTGAGTAAGACTAAACACGTTTCAGCTTATGTTGTGGTAGTGCAGGTTGGTTCAATGGAAAACGTTTTCTTTTACATTGGGAAGTCATAGCCACTGCTGATGTTCGAGACGAACACCAAGTCATGCAGCTAATGCCTGGAGATTATGTGCGACATCTATGATGAGAGTTAGGTGGACAACAAATTCATGGAGGGGATCACACTGCTGTCATAACGGCCTGTAAAAAGGAAGGGAATGGGTGATCAGTCAAGAGCTACAGCCAGGGAATACAGGATTACCCTGGAGGGGAGGGGAGGTGAGACTCCCTCCCAATTCAGTTTCCCAGTTTGGAAGCTGATGAAGGTACTGTCTGCTCAGGGGAGGGCAGCCAGAGCCATGTTTGTGGTACCACAAGCAGCCTGACTGTACAGGAAGGGAGGGAGAAGAAAGAAGGAGCAATAGTCACAGGGGAGTCAGGAAATTGAAGAAGGTGTCAGTGTTTCTGTGACTGTCAATGTAATTCCAGGATAGTGGCGTCAAGAATCTCACTGTGTCCATCGAGTCTGCTCCACCATTCAATGTTGACTGATCGGTTTTTCAAGCCCATTTTCCTTCTTCCCCCCTTTAATTCCGGGCAATCAAGAATTTTTCTATCTTTGTTTTAAATCTACTCAATGACCTTTCATCCACAGCACTTAAAAAATGTAAACTGTGAGGAAAACGTTGGCGAACTCTAAACATACATTGCCAACTTCTTAGAAACAGTAGAGAGGTGATTGATGAAGTTTGGCACATTGGAACATGAGAAAATGCTACTTTCTATCAAGAAAATTAAAAGACCATATAAAATAGGCAGGAAAACAGAAGCAAATGATGTGCAAAGATCATTGAAGTTTGTAGGACATTAAACATTGGCAAAGCATACAGTATTCCTGTCTTTATAAATACTGACAGTTCAAGAGTAAAGGGGTGATGTTGAACTTGCATCAAACACATTCGACTTCAACTGTGTCCCATGATCTGAAGGATATAAACCCATTGGAAAGGAGAAAGAACTGATCTAAAAGAATATTTCCAGGAATGAGTAAGATCAGTTATGAAGTCAGACTGTTGGAACTGTTCTCAATGAAGTGAAGGTGGCTAAGAGGAGATCGGATGAAGTTTTTCAAACTCATAGGCAGACTGAATAGATTAGATTGGATAAAATGGTACCCACTCACAAAACGAGAGGACACAGATTTCAGGTTATGTACAATAGGGGAACTATGATAGAAGTAAGAACCTTTAAACTTGGCGAGTATCTAGGATACACTTGGAAGTGTTGTAAATGGATGTTCAATGGAATTTTTCAAGAGGGGATTGGATGATTATTGCGACTAAATGAAATGTGTAATTGTTGTGGTTCTGTTTGCCGAGCTGGGAATTTGTGTGGCAGACATTTCGTCCACTGTCGAGGTGACATCCTCAGTACTTGGGAGCCTCCTGTGAAGCGGTTCTGTGATCTTTCCTCCGGCATTTGTAGTGGTTTATCTCTGCCGCTTCCGGTTGTAAGTTCCAGCTGTCCGCTGCAGTGGCCGGTCTCTTAGGTCCAGGTCGATGTGTTTGTTGATAGAATCTGTGGATGAGTGCCATGACTCTAGGAATTCCCTGGCTGTTCTTTGTTTGGCTTGTCCTATGATAGTATTGTTTTACCAGTCGAACTCATGTTGCTTGTCATCCGCGTGTGTGGCAGAACACTGACCGGAGAATTCACCACAAAGGTGTACAGGAAAGCCACACACACAGACCAAGTCCTGAACTACGAAAGCAACCACCCCAACACACGCAAAAGAAGTTGCATCAAGACACGGTTGAAAAGGGCCACAACACAATGCAGCACACCAGAACTGCAAAAGGAGGAAGATGAACACCTCTACAATGTATTCGCCAAAAACGGATACCTGTGCAATTTCATCAACAGATGCCTAAGGGAAAGACAACAGAATGAGGACATGCCACAACCCAAAGGACTAGCCACGTTACCATACATCAAGAACATTTCTGAACTGACAGCCAGACTACTACGACCACTAGGACTCATAACAGCACACAAACCAACAGCCACTCTCAGACAACAACTCACCAGAACGAAGGACCCGATACCCAGCATGAGCAAAACCAACGTAGTGTACAAAATCCCATGCAAGGACTGCACAAAACACTACATAGGACAAACAGGAAGACAGCTAACGATCCGCATCCATGAACACCAACTCGCCACGAAACGACACGACCAGCTATCCTTAGTAGCCACACAAGCAGATGACAATCAACATGATTTCGACTGGGACAACACCACTATTATAGGACAAGCCAAACAGAGAACAGCCAGGAAATTCCTAGAGGCATGGCACTCATCCACAGATTCTATCAACAAACACATCGACCTGGACCCAATATACTGACCACTGCAGCGGACAGCTGGAACTGACAACTGGAAGCGGCAGAGACAAACCACTATTAATGCCAGAGGAAACATCACAGAAGCGCTTCACAGGAGGCTCCCAAGCACTGAGGATGTCACCTAGACGGGGATGAAACGTCTGCAACACAAATTTCCAGCTCGGCGAACAGAACCACAGCAGCGAGCACCCAAGCTACAAATCTTCTCACAGACCTTTATAAATGTGTAATGGTACGGGAGAAAGCAAAAGGTCTCTACTCTGGAATCAACTCAGATGAAGAGCTGGTGCAAACATCATGGTTCAAATGACACCCTTCTTGCCTTAAGATTTCTGTGGGGATTGGTGCGATGTCTCAAGACTTCTCCAACTCTAATAATACTGTGTCTCCATAACCTCATTGATCCTGTGCGATCCGTTTTTACCTCTGAAACATCCATCAGTCAAAGTACCCCTACTTATCTCTGTTACTCATACAGGCCATTTTATAAACCTCCTTTCTCTCCAATCTCCTCTAAATACTGCCTCTCTATGTAATAATTCTCAAGGACTTACAGCTTTGTCTGTAATTACTCTGATACATAGAAAGCTCCCGATTTTTACAATCTCCTCCAGCAGACACAATCATCAGTCTATCAATGTCACTAACTCCTTCCCGCCCTGATCGATCTCATGATCTCCATAACCCCCTCCAGCCATTACACTCAAAGGTTTTCAGCTTTTATACAAGAAGGAGAAAAATGCCACGACAGTGAAGTAGCATTGTATACAAAGGCTGGAATCAGTATTTTTGTGATGCTAATCAATTTACACACTACTCATCTCTGTCCTCTCCCCAATCCCTTTGTATTGATTCTCTAGATATTGTCTAAATATCAGAAATTTCTACAACACAGATTACTCTCGAAATTGTCTGCACTGACTAAAAAGAAGGTGGAACCCAGCTTCATCCTTGCCAAAATAAAAAAAAAACATTGTTGTGATTCCACAGAGACTGTAGGACTTCAGGTTCAGACCAAGGCACATTTTTAAAATTTTCCAGAGTTTCTCCCTCGACTCCGCTTCCATGCATGACTCCCAGATCCCTTCCTTACTCCGGGTGAAATAACAACTTTCCTCACCACTTTTCTAATATTTTAACCAATTAAATTAAATATTTTCTGCTGGTAACTGAGGTCTCCAATAAGAAGAAGACAGTATCTCCCTCTCTATCCAGGCCCTTGACAACACGTGCAGGCTAATCGAATCTCCTCTCAGTATCCTACACTTCAACCTTTCCTCATAACTGCATTATCAGTTTCCCAGAATAACAAATCTCTTCTGTACCACCTCCAAGAGTGAAACATGCTCGAAACATCATTTCTCTGGCACTCTGATGCTACCTGACCTGCTGTGCTTTTCTCACACCACACTCTTTAACTCTAATTTCCAGCATCTGCAATCTTCATATTCTTCCTGTACACTCTCCATTCTAATTCCATCCTTCCATGTGATATAGTGACCAGAACCACATGCAGCACACAGGCTGTGATTGATCTGGTTATTTATACAGTTCTTGTATAAGCTTCCTGCTCTTACATTCTGCACTTGAACTGAGAGAGGAAATGATGCCATTTGCTGCCTTATCTAGATAATTGACGATGCCGGCTATCTTCAGGGTAAAAGCAAATTACTGCGGATGCTGGAATCTGAAGCCAAAAGAGAAAATGTTGGAAAATCTCACAGGTATGGCAGCATCTATAAGGAGAGACAATAGCTGACATTTCGAGTCTAACTGACCCTTTGTCAAAGCTTAAAAAAAGGAGAAATAGGGAGGTATTTATACTAGGATCTGTCCACACTAACAGTACGTTCATTTATTGTGTATTCTTTCCATTGATTGCTGTCCCTAAATGACTTGACTTCGACTTCTCCAGGTTGCTGGTGCATTCAACTGGAGCTCATAGCTTCCATTTTTAAGCAGACTGCTATTTGTTCGCTCATTAAATCAAGTAATTCACATCAACTGTACGAGTCTCTGCATGAAAACCAAATAGCCAGATTAATTACATACAGCTTTCCCTGCAGCAATTCAGGCTGACAGTCCTGGATTCCTTTGGGACTTTCAAAGGGTCCATTCTTCCTGCCTCGCAGAATTCCCATATGTAAGTACTCAGTCAGCCCCTTGCTTCATACTAAACTAAGCTACAATATCAGCAGGTCTCTGACACTTTGCCTCTATTCAGAGAGGAACCGAAAAAGATGAACAATGAGCAAACATGGCCGGGGATTTTTCGACCTAGCTTCTTTTAATGATGTGAATCTCCTTTATAGGCCCTCACTCTCTTTAAGTATATAACTTACAATAGTTTGCACGACAAAATCTGCACAAGACAAGGGCCTGAAACTTTTGACTTGGCCAATCTCATTTCTGTCATTTTCATGGAAGGTTTGTCTCCACAAGTCTCAGTGAATGTTGTCATGATAACATCCTCAATCTGGCTCATTAACTACCTGCCCTGCCTCAATGTCCCTTCTTTCATCTGATACGAGCCCAATTATTATTTTCTGCTTACCCACTGCCCACATATTCCAGATTGCACCGGATACCCTGCTACAGATGCCAATTTTAAATAAGTCATTGCGCTCTTGGATTGGCAATCTGAAATTGCTCTGGACATGACGGCGGCATTTGGGAAAGGTGTAAACTGAGGGCCCCACTATGTGGCTGAGCCACTGAGGTTCTGGTGGATGGCATGGTGCAGGACAGGGACATTATCTTCCTTCAGGATAAATAGACAAAGTCTTTTCCCTGGGGTGGGTACGTCCAGAACTAGAGGGCATAGGTTTAGGGTGAGAGGGGAAAGATATAAAAAAGACCTAAGGGGCAACTTTTTCACGCAGAGGAGGATGTGTGTACGGAATGAGCTTCAAGAAGAAGTGGTGGATGCTGGTACAATTGCAACATTTAAGAGGCATTTCGATGGGTATATGAATAGGAAGGGTTTGGAGGGATATGAGCCGGGTGCCTGCAGGTGGGACTGGATTGAATCGGGATATCTGGTCGGCTTGGACGGGTTGGAACGAAGGGTCTGTTTCCATGCTGAACATCTCTATGACTCTTTGACTGGCAGGGGAAGCCATGACACCAGACCTGCTAGCTTGTCTGTGATTGACCCGTGGGCCAGTGAGATGCCAGCCTTCTGGGTGAATGCCCAACTGTGTAGGAAGGACGTCAGTGACCAGGGTAAGTGCCAACATCTGCACTTTGTGACCTTGCCCTCTCTCTCTCTCTCGCTGTTACTGCACCCACCTCCAACCAAGACTCATGTTCTCTGACTCTCACTGAATGCAGCACCTTCTCTCTGTTTCTCTCTAACCTCTTCTCTGTCCCGCTCGCCAGCTCTGCCTGGTGTCTCTGCTGCCCACTCACTCACTCATGACAACTCGCCACCTTTCCCTCAGCTGTCCCAGCACTAACAGCTATACCAACCACTTCTACCTCCCGTATACCTCTTGATAATTCTCTCATTCCAGGAGGAACTATCCCACAATAGAGCAGACAGAGAGGTATGAGACAGCCCAACATTCAACTCCTCACCCCCTCACAGAGGAAGGATCCTGACCCTAAAAACCACGAGAGGCAGACTGACCGTGTTCAAGCTCCCGGACTGGGATCTGAGACTCTCCTAGACTCAGTGTGCTGGGCACCGTGACTGACTGTGGACAATGATATTAAGCGTTCTGGGTTTGTGTCTGCGCTAAACACCAAGGCAATACAGCAGGCGGGTGAGCTTGGTAGCTCTAGTTGAGGGGAAACACTATTGAGGGCAGGTTAAGACAAGGCAATAATTCTGTGAGCTTTCAAGTTCGCTCAAAGCGAGTGTGTTTAGAAACAGAATGAGCAGTCCAGATGGCCAATCTATGATCTGGGTGAATATTCCGGAGCACAGTGTCCTTGCAGCAGCATTGACTGTGTACAAACACAGAGTGATCAGCCCAGAGGGACAGCCCATGAGCTGGGTGTGTGTCCCTAAGCACAGTGTCTTTGCAGCAGCATTGCAATGAGAGTTGTCAGTGCACCCTGAGCTGCAGCATTGAAGTAAAGAAGCGTACAGTCAGTGGGTCGGAGATGTGCTGGGATGGCATACTGAGGCTGGCATGTGTCAGATTTCAGCATTGGTCGGTGTGGAGTACATGCAGCTTCTGTTCATGCAGTGTTCCCGAGAAGCTGGTGTCCAGGATCGAAGTCTGCAGGAGCGAGCAGTGAGATGGAGTCACCAGGTACCAGGTCTGACTTTCATGTCAAATTCTGCATATTGAGTTTCCCAACAGTGGGGGAGGATATGAAGCTGCAATTTGGGGGGAGGGGGCGTGTGGGGGTGGTCGGTGGGATCCACAATAATGTGGCTGTTGATCATCAGTAATCATTCAGTGAGCATCCCGCCACTCCCGCGCTCAAATCTTGACTTAAAGAACAGTCCAGCACAGGAACAGGCCCGACAACCCAGCAAGCCCGTACTGACACATGACGTCTTTCCAAAGTTAAAACAAAGTATTTGCTCCAATATCTTTGATGTCATTCTATTCCCTACTTACTCATACTTGTGCCATGATCCCTCTGAAACCTTGCTATATTGGCTTCTTCCCCTCTATCAGTGCATTTAAGGCACTTTCACATTCTGTCTGGAACAGCAAAAAAAAATCTTACCTATCACATCCCCTGAACTTTCTCACTTTTACCTAAAACCTACAGTCCAGAGTAATTGATATTTCTTCTCTGAGAGAAAAAAAAAGCCTCTAACTGTCCTTCTATCTATGCCTCTGACAATTTTGTAAATATGTATCCGGTAGCCCCATAGCCAATGATACCCAGGTGCAAACAAGCCACGTATGTTCAATTTCTCCTTCTGGCTAATACCCTCCAAACCAGACAACATGCTGATAAAACCTTTCCATCCACTCTCCAACACTTTAACATTGTGTGGCAACCAAGAGTATACACAATATTCTAAATGTACCTCGAAATAACTTACCCTACAGCTACAAAATGACCTGCTAATTTTCATACTGCACACTCCGATGCATGTTTGAATCTTGCCATCAGTCTTCTTGATCACCCTCTTCACCCATGTTACCACTTTCAGGGAACTGTGGAGCTGTACACCAAGATCCCTTCGGATGTTGATGCAATCAGTAGTTTTTCCATCCACTTTATACTTCTATCCTTTATTATACCTTCCAAAATGCATCATGTCACAATTGTACAAATAAAGTTACATCTGTGTTTTCTCTGTCGAAGTCTGCGGCTGACCTATATCTTGTTTTTTCTCTGGCAATCATTCTCACAATCTGCAACTCCGCCAATCTATTTACAGATCTACAGTCACAAAAACACTGTTCCACCATTACTCTGTCTTATATGATCAGGCAGTTCTCCATACTAAGTGACTGCTGATCCCACATCACTGTACAGTGGGAGGTATGTCGTGCCATAATCGTTACTGTACTGTGGGAGGTATGTCGGACCGTGATGGTTACTGTACAGTGGGAGGTATGTCGTGCCATAATCGTTACTGTACAGTGGGAGGTATGTCGGGCTGTGATGGTTTCTGAACAGAGGGAGGTATGTCGGGGTGTGATGGGTACTGTACAGTGGGAGGTATGTCGGGGTGTGATGGTTGCTGTATAGTGGGAGGTATGTCGGGGTGTGATGGTTACTGTACAGTGGGAGGTATGTCGGGCCGTGATGGTTACTGTACAGTGGGAGGTATGTCGGGGTGTGATGGTTACTGTACAGTGGGAGGTATGTCGGGGTGTGATGGTTACTGTACAGTGGGAGGTATGTCGGGTGTGATGGTTACTGTACAGTGGGAGGTATGTCGGGGTGTGATGGTTACTGTACAGTGGGAGGTATGTCAGGCCGTGATGGTTACTGTACAGTGGGAGGTATGTCTGGCCGTGATGGTTACTGTACAGAGGGAGGTATGTTGGGCTGTGATGGTTACTGTACAGTGGGAGGTATGTTGGGCTGTGATGGTTACTGTACAGTGGGAAGTATGTCGAGCTTTGAAGATTACTGTGAAGTGGGAGGAATGTCAGGCCTTGATGGTTACTGTACAGTGGGAGGCGTGTTCGAATGTGATGGCTAATGTACAGTGCGAGGTATTTGTGGCCGTGATGGTTACTGTACAGGGGTAGGTATGTCGGACCGTGATAGTTAGTGTACAGTGGGAGATATGTCGGGCCGAGGGGTTACTGTACAGTGGGAGGCATGTCTGGCCGTGATGGTTATTGTACAGTGGGAGATATGTCGGGCCGTGGGGGTTACTGTACAGTAGGAGGTATGTTGGGCCGTGATGGTTACTGTACAGTGGGAGGCATGTCTGGCCGTGATGGTTACTGTACAGTGGGAGGTATGTCGGGCCGTGATGGTTACTGTACAATGGGAGGTATGTCGGGCCGTGATGGTAACTGTACAGCGGAAGGTATGTCGGGCAATGAGTGTTACAGTACTGTGGGAGGTATGTCAGAACGTGATGGTTAGTGTACAATCGGACGTATGTCTGACTGTGTTGGTTACTGTGCAATGGGAGGTTTATCGGATCGTGATGGTTACAGTAGAATGGGAGGTATGTCGGACCGTGATGACAGTGCAGTGGGAGGTATGTCAGGCCGTGACTGTTACTCTACAGTGGAGTGCATGTTGGGCCATGACGGCTAATATACAGTGGGAGAGATGTCGGGCCGTGGGGGATACTGTACTTTGGGAGGTATGTCGGGCCGTGATGGTTACTGTACAGTGGGAGGTATGTCGGGGTGTGATGGTTAAATGTTCAGTGGGAGTTAGGTTGGTCCATGACGGTTACTGTACAGTGGAGGATATGTAGGGCCGTGATGGTTACTGTACAATGGGAGGTATATCAGGCCGTGATGGTTACTGTACAGTGGGAGGTATGTCGGGCCGTGATGGTTACTGTACAGTGGGAGGTATGTCGGGGTGTGATGGTTACTGTACAGTGGGAGGTATGTCTTGCCGTGTTGGTTACTGTACAGTGGGAGATATGTCAGGCCGTGATGGTTACTGTACCATTGGAGGTACGTCGGGTTGTGATGGTTACTGTACAGTGGGAGGTATGTCGGGCCGTGATGGTTACTGTACAGAGGGAGATATATCGGGCCGTGATGGTTACTGTACAGTGGGAGGTATGTTGGGCTGTGAGGGTTACTGTGCAGTGGGAGGTATTTGGGACCGTGATGGTTACTGTACAGTGGGATGTATGTCAGAACGTGATGGTTCCTGTACAGTGGGAGTTATGTCGGACCATGACGGTTAATGAACAGTGGGAGGTATGTCAGGCCATTTCGGTTACTGCACAGTGGGGAGTATGTTTAGCTGTATAGTTTACTGTGCAATGGGTCATACGTCGTGACGTGATGGTTACTATACCGTGGGAGTGTGTCGGGCCGTGACGGTGACTTACAGTGGGAGGTAAGTTTGGCCGTGATGATTACTGTACGGTGGCATGTATTTTGGCGTTTGATGGTTACTGTACAGTGGGAGGTATGACAGGCCATGATAGTTACTGTACCGTGGGAGGTATGTCGGGCCGTGATGGGTACTGTACAGTGGAAGGTATGTCGGGCTGTGATCATTACTGTACAGCGATAGGTTTGTCGGGCCGAGGTGGTTACAGCAGATTGCGAGTCGTGTTCGACAGTGATGGCTACTGTACAGTGGGAGGTATTTGGGACCGTGATGGTTACTGTACTTTGGGAGGTATGTCGAGCCATGACGGTTACTGTACAGTGGGAGGTATGTCGGGCCGTGACTGTTACTCAACAGTGGGAGGTATGTCGGGCCGTGATGGTTACTATACAGTGGGAGGCATGTCTGGCCGTGATGGGTACTGTGCAATGGGAGGTATATTGGGCCGTGATGTTTACTCTACAATGGGAGGTATTTCGGGCCATGACGGTTACTGTACAGTGGGAGGTATGTCGTGGTGTGATAGTGACTGTACAGTGAGAGGTATGTCAGGCCGTGACGGTTACTGCACAGTGGGATGTATGTCGGGCCGTGATGTTTACTGTACAGTGGGCGGTATGTCAGGTTGTGATGGTGACTGTACAGTGGGAGGTATGTCCAGCTGTGAAAGTTACTGTAAATTGGGAGGAATGTCGGGCCGTGATGTTTACTGTACAGTTTGAGGTATGTTGGGTAGTCATGGTTACTGTACAGTGGTAGGTATGTTTGGCCGTGATGGTTACTGTACAGTGGGATGTATTTTGGGTTCTGATGAATACTGTACAGTGGGCAGTATGTCAGGCCGTGATGGTTACTGTACAGTGGGAGGTATGTCGGGCCGCGATGATTACTGTACAGTGGGATGAATGTCGGGCCGTGACCATTACTGTACAGGGATAGGTGTGTCGGGCCGAGATGGTTACTGTAGATTGTGACGCGCGTTCAACGGTGATGGTTACTGTACAGTGGGAGGTATTTGGGGCCGTGATGGTTACTGTACAGTGGGAGGTATGTCGTGGTGTGATAGTGACTGTACAGTGGGAGGTCTGTGGGGCTGTGATGGTTACTGTACTGTGGTGGGTATGTCAGGTTCTGATGGTGACTGCACAGTGGGAGGTATGTCGGGCCGTGATTGTTACTGTACAGTTTGAGGTATTTTGGGTAGTGATGGTTGCTGTCGAGTGGTAGGTATGTCAGGCCGTGAGGGTAACTGTACAGTGGGAGGTATAGCTGGCCGTGACGTTTACTGTAGAGTGGGAGGTATGTCAGGCTGAGATGGTAACTGTACAGTGGGATGAGTGGCGGACCGTGATGGATACTGTAGAGTGGTAGGTGTGTCGGGCCGAGATCGTTACTGTGGATTGGGAGGCGTGTTCGACCATGACGGTTACTGTACAGTGGGAGGTATTTGGGGCTGTGATGGTTACTGTAACAGTGGGAGTTGTGTCGGGCCGTGATGGTTACAGTACAGTGGGAGGTATGTCTGGCTGTGTTGGTTACTGTGCAATGGGAGGTATGTCAGGTCGTGACGGTTACTGTACAGGGGGAGGTATGTCGGGCCATGATGGTTACTGCACCGTGGGAGGTTTGTTGCACCATATGGTTACTGTACAGTGGGATGTATGTCGGCCCGTGATGGTTGCTGTACTGTGGGAGGTATTTGAGGGCCGTGATGGTTACTGTACAGTGGGAGGTATGTTGCGCCATGATGGTTACTGTACTGTGGTGGGTATGTCAGGTTGTGATGGTGACTGTATAGTGGGAGGTATGTCGGGCCGTGATTGTTACTGTACAGTTTGAGGTATTTTGGGTGGTAATGGTTGCTGTCGAGTGGTAGGTATGTCCGGCCGTGATGGTAACTGTACAGTGGAAGATATATCTGGCCGTACGTTTACTGTAGAGTGGGAGGGATGTCAGGCTGAGATGGTAACTGTACAGTGGGATGACTGGCGGGCCGTGATGTATACTGTAGAGTGGTAGGTGTGTCGGGCCGAGATCGTTACTGTGGACTGGGAGGCGTGTTCGACCATGACGGTTACTGTACAGTGGGAGGTATTTGGGGCTATGATGGTTACTGTAACAGTGGGAGTTGTGTTGCGCCGTGATGGTTATGTACAATGTGAGGTATGTCAGGCCGTGATGGTTACAGTACAATGGGAGGTATGTCAGTCCGTGATGATTACTGTACAGTGGGAAGTTTGTCGGACCGTGATGGTTACTGTACAATGTGAGGAACGTCGCGCCGTGATGGTTATTGTACAGCGGGAGGTATGTTGGGCCGTGATTGTTACTGTACAGTGGGAGGTATGTCTGGGTGAGATGGTTACTATACAATGGGAGGTATGTCGGGCCGTGATGGTTACTGTACTTTGGGAGGTTTTCGGGCCGTGATGGTTACTGTACAGTGCGAGGTATGACGGGCCGTGATGGTTAATGTACAGTGGGAGGTATATCGGACTGTGATGGTTACTGTACGGTGGGAGGTATGTCGGGGTGTGATGGTTACTGTTCAGTGGGAAGTATGTTGGACCGCGATGGTTAGTGTACATTGGGAGGTATGTCGGGCCGTGACGGTTATTGTACATTGGGAGGTATGTCAGGCCGTGATTGTTACTGTACAGTGGGAGGAATGTCGGGCCGTGATAGTTAATGTACAGTGGGAGGTATGTCGAGCTGTGATGGTTGCTGTAAAATGGGAGGTATGTCGGTCCGTGTTGGTTACTGTACAGTGGGAGGTATGTAGGACCGTGATTGTTACTGTACAGTGGGAGGTATGTCGAGCCGTGACGTTATTGTAAAGTGGGAGGAATGTCGGGATGTGATGGTTACTGTACAGTGGGTGGTCTGTCGAACCGTGATGGTTAGTGTACAGTGGGAGGTAGGTCGGGATGTGACGATAACTGCACAGTGGGATATATGTCAGGCCATGATGGTTACTGCGCAGTGGGAGATGTGTCGGGCCGTGAAAGTTGCTGTATAGTGAGAGCTATGTCGTGTCGTGATCGTTACTCTAAAATGGGAGGTATGTCGGTCCATGATGGTTACTGTGAAATGGGAGTTATGTCGGGCCGTGTTGGTTACTGTACAGTGGGAGGTATGTCGGGCCGTGATGGTTACTGTACAGTGGGAGGTATGTCGGGGTGTGATGGTTACTGTACAGTGGGAGGTATGTCGGGGTGTGATGGTTACTGTACAGTGGGAGGTATGTCGGATCGTGATGGTTACTGTACAGTGGGAGGTATGTTGGGCCGTGATGGTTACTATACAGTGGGAGGTATGTCGGGCCTTGATGGTTACTGTACATTGGGAGGTGTGTCGGGGTGTGATGGTTACTGTTCAGTGGGAGGTATGTCGGTCCATGATCGTTACTGTAAAGTGGGAGGAATGTCGGGGTGTGATGGTTACTGTACAGTGGGTGGTCTGTCGAAGCGTGATGGTTAGTGTACAGTGGGAGGTAGGTCGGGATGTGACGATAACTGCACAGTGGGATATATGTCAGGCCATGATGGTTACTGCGCAATGGGAGATGTGTCGGGCGGTGACGGTTGCTGTATAGTGAGAGGTACGTCGGGTCGTGATCGTTACTCTAAAATGGGAGGTATGTCGGTCCATGATGGTTACTGTGAAATGGGAGTTATGTCGGGCCGTGATGGTTACTGTACAGTGGGAGGTATGTCGGGCCGTGATGGTTACTGTACAGTGGGAGGTATGTCGGTGTGTGATGGTTACTGTACAGTCGGAGGTATGTCGGATCGTGATGGTTACTGTACAGTGGGAGGTATGTCGGGCCGTGTTGGTTACTGTACAGTGGGAGGTATGTCGGATCGTGATGGTTACTGTACAGTGGGAGGTATGTCGGGGTGTGATGGTTACTGTTCAGTGGGAGGTATGTCGGGCCGTGATGGTTACTGTATAATGGGAGGTATGTCGGATCGTGCTGGTTACTACACAATGGGAGGTATGTTGGGCCGTGATGGTTACTAGACAGTGGGAGGTATGTAGGGTCGTGATGTTTACTGTACAATGGGTCGTCTGTCGGGCCATGATGGTTACTGTACGATGGGAAGTATATCGGGCCGTGATGGTTACTGTACAGTGGGAGATATGTCGGGCCGTGATGGTTACTGTACACAGGGAGGTATGTTAGACCGTCCGGTTACTGTGCAGTGGGAGGTATGTCGACCGTGATGGTTACCATACAGGGTCAGTTAAGTCGGGCCCTTATGGTTACTGTACCGTGGGAAGAATGTCGGGCCGTGATGGTTACTGTTCAGTGGGAAATATGTGGTGCTGTGACAGTTATTGTTCATTGGGAGGTATGTCGGGCCGTGATGGCTCCTGGACACTGGGTGTTATGTCGGGCTGTGATGGTTAGTGTACAGTGGGAGGTGTGTCGGGCCGTGGTGGTTCCTCTATGGTGGGATGTATAGGGCCGTGGCGTTCCTGTACAGCGGGAGGCATGTCGGACCGTGATGGATCCTGTACTTTGTGAGGTCTGTCGGGCCGTTTTGGTTACTGTGTAGTGGGATGTATGTCGGGCCGTGATGGTTACTGTACAGTGGGAGGTATGTCAGGCCGTGATGGTTACTGTACAGTGGGAGGTATGTCAGGCCATGACGTTTATTGTACATTGGGAGGTATGTCGGGCCATGATTGTTACTGTACCGTGGGAGGTATGTCAGGCCGTGATGGTTAATGTACAATAGGAGGTATGTCGTGCCGTGACGGTTATTGTACATTGGGAGGTATGTCGGGGCATGATTGTTACTGTACAGTGGGAGGTATGTCGGGGTGTGTTGGTTACTGTAAAATGGGAGTTATGTTGGGGTGTGATGGTTACTGTGCCGTGAAGATTACCGTACAATGGGATGGATGTTGGGCCGTGATGGTTACTGTACAGTGGGAAGTATGTCGGGCCGTGATGGTTACTATACAATGGGAGGTATGTCGGGCCGTGATGGTTACTGTACAGTGGGAGGTATGTCGGGGTGTGATGGTTACTGTACAGTGGGAGTTATGTTGGGGTGTGATGGTTACTGTACAGTGGGAGGTATGTCGGGCCGTGATGGTTACTTTACAGTGGGAGGTATGTCGGACCGTGATGGTTACTGTACAGTGGGAGGTATGTCGGGCCGTGATGGTTACTGTACAATGGAAGGTATGTCGGGCCGTGATGGTTACTGTACAATGGGAGGTATGTCGGACCGTGATGGTTACTGTACTTTGGGAGGTTTTCGGGCCGTGATGGTTACTGTACAGTGGGAGGTATGTCGGATCGTGATGGTTACTATACAATGGGAGGTATGTCTGGTCTTGATGGTTACTGTACAGTGCGAGGTATGTCGGGCCGTGATGGTTAATGTACCGTGGGAGGTATATCGGACTGTGATGGTTACTGTACGGTGCGAGGTATATCGGACTGTGATGGTTACTGTACGGTGCGAGGTATGTCGGGGTGTGATGGTTACTGTTCAGTGGGAAGTATGTTGGACCGCGATGGTTAGTGTACAGTGGGAGGTATGTCGGGCCGTGACGGTTATTGTACATTGGGAGGTATGTCAGGCCGTGATTGTTACTGTACAGTGGGAGGTATGTCGGGCCGTGATGGTTAATGTACAGTGGGAGGTATGTCGGACTGTGATGGTTACTGTACAGTGGGAGATATGTCGGGCTGAGATGGTTACTGTACGGTGGGAGGTATGTCGAGCTGTGATGGTTGCTGTAAAATGGGAGGTATGTCGGTCCGTGTTGGTTACTGTACAGTGCGAGGTATGTAGGACCGTGATGGTTACTGTACAGTGGGAGGTATGTCGAGCCGTGACGTTATTGTAAAGTGGGAGGAATGTCGGGATGTGATGGTTACTGTACAGTGGGTGGTCTGTCGAACCGTGATGGTTAGTGTACAGTGGGAGGTAGGTCGGGATGTGACGATAACTGCACAGTGGGATATATGTCAGGCCATGATGGTTACTGCGCAGTGGGAGATGTGTCGGGCCGTGACGGTTGCTGTATAGTGAGAGCTACGTCGTGTCGTGATCGTTACTCTAAAATGGGAGGTATGTCGGTCCATGATGGTTACTGTGAAATGGGAGTTATGTCGGGCCGTGTTGGTTACTGTACAGTGGGAGGTATGTCGGGCCGTGATGGTTACTGTACAGTGGGAGGTATGTCGGGGTGTGATGGTTACTGTACAGTGGGAGGTATGTCGGGGTGTGATGGTTACTGTACAGTGGGAGGTATGTCGGATCGTGATGGTTACTGTACAGTGGGAGGTATGTTGGGCCGAAATGGTTACTATACAGTGGGAGGTATGTCGGGCCTTGATGGTTACTGTACATTGGGAGGTGTATCGGGGTGTGATGGTTACTGTTCAGTGGGAGGTATGTCGGTCCGTGATGGTTACTGTTCAGTGGGAGATATGTCGGGGTGTGATGGTTACTGTACAGTGGGAGGTATGTCGGATCGTGCTGGTTACTACACAATGGGAGGTATGTTGGGCCGTGGTGGTTACCATACAGTGGGAGGTATGTCGGGTCGTGATGTTTACTGTACAATGGGATGTCTGTCGGGCCATGATGGTTACTGTACGATGGGAAGTATATCGGGCCGTGATGCTTACTGTACAATGGGAGGTATGTCGGGTCGTGGTGGTTACTGTGCAGTGGGAGATATGTCGGGCCGTGATGGTTACTGTACACAGGGAGGTATGTTAGACCGTCCGGTTACTGTGCAGTGGGAGGTATGTCGACCGTGATGGTTACCATACAGGGGCAGTCATGTCGGGCCCTTATGGTTACTGTACCATGGGAAGAATGTCGTGCCGTGATGGTTACTGTTCAGTGGGAGGTATGTGGTGCCGTGACAGTTATTGTTCATTGGGAGGTATGTTGGGCCGTGATGGCTCCTGGACACTGGGTGCTATGTCGGGCTGTGATGGTAAGTGTACAGTGGGAGGTGTGTCGGGCCGTGGTGGTTCCTCTATGGTGGGATGTATAGGGCCGTGGCGTTTACTGTACAGCGGGAGGTATGTCGGACCGTGATGGATCCTGTACTTTGTGAGGTCTGTCGGGCCGTTTTGGTTACTGTACAGTGGGAGGTATGTCGGGGTGTGATGGTTACTGTACAGTGGGAGGTATGTCGACCGTGATGGTTACCGAACAGGGGGAGTTATGTCGGGCCCTTATGGTTACTGTACAGTGGGAAGTATGTCGGGCCGTGATGGTTACTGTTCAGTGGGATGTATGTTGGACCGCGATGGTTAATGTACAGTGGGAGGTATGTCAGGGTGTGATGGTTACTGTACAGTGGGAGGTTTGTCGGGCTGTGATGGATACTGTACAGTGGGAGGTATGTCAGGCCGTGATGGTTACTGTACAGTGGGAGGTTTGTCGGGCTGTGATGGTTAGCGTACAGTGTGTCGGGCCGTGGTGTTTCCTGTACGGTGGGATGTAAAGGGCCGTGGCGTTTACTGTACAGCGGGAGGTATGTCGGACCGTGATGGATCCTGTACTTTGTGAGGTCTGTAGGGCCGTGTTGATTCCTGTATAGTGGGATGTATGTCGGGCCGTGATGGTTACTGTACAGTGGGAGGTATGTCGGGCCGTGATGGTTACAGTACAGTGGGAGGTATGTCGGGCCGTGATGGTTACTGTACAGTGGGAGGTATGTTGGGCCGTGATGGTTACTGTACAGTGGGAGATATGTCGGGCCGTGATGGTTACTGTACAGTGGGAGGTATGTCGGGCCGTGATGGTTACAGTACAGTGGGACGTATGTTGGGCCGTGATGGTTACTGTACAGTGGGAGGTATGTCGGGCCGTGATGGTTACTGTACAGTGGGAGGTATATTGGATCGTGATGGTTACGGTACAGTGGGAGGTATGTTGGGCCGTGATGGTTACTGTATAGTGGGAGGTATGTCGGGCCGTGATGGTTACTGTACAGTGGGAGGTATGTTGGGCCGTGATGGTTACTGTACAGTGGGAGGTATATTGGATCGTGATGGTTACGGTACAGTGGGAGGTATGTTGGGCCGTGATGGTTACTGTACAGTGGGAGGTATGTCGGGGTGTGATGGTTTCTGTACAGTGCGAGGTATTTTGGGCCGTGGTGGTTACTGTATAGTGGGAGGTATTTTGGGCCATGATGGTTACTGTACAGTGGGAGGTATATTGGACCGCGATGGTTTCTGTACAGTGGGAGGTATGTTGGGCTGTGATGGTTTCTGTACAGAGGGCGATGTTGTACTTACTGTACTCTGGGAGGTATTTGGGGCCGTGAAAGTTACTATACTTTGGGGGGTATGTCGGGCCGTGATAGTTACTGTACAGTGGGAGGTGTGTCGGACAGTGATGTTTCCTGTACTTTGGTAGTTAGGTCGGGCTGTGATATTCCCTGTACGGTGGGAGTTACGTCGTGCCGTGTTGGTTACTGTACAGTGAGAGGTGTGTCGGGCCATGAAAGTTACTGTTCAGTGGGAGATATATCCGGCATGATGGTTACTGTAGAGTGGGAGGTGCGTCGGTCCGTGATGGTTCCTCTACAGTGGGAGGTATGTCGGGCCGCGATGGTTACTGTACAGTGGGAGGAATGTCGGGGTGTGATGGTTACTGTACAGTGGGAGGTATGTCGGGGTGTGATGGTTACTGTGCAGTGGGAGGTCTGTCGGGGTGTGATGGTTACTGTACAGTGGGAGGTATGTCGGTCCGTGATGGTTACTATACAGTGGGAGGTATGTCGGTCCGTGATGGTTACTGTACAGTGGGAGGTATGTCGTTCCGTGATGGTTTCTGTACAGTGGGAGGTATGTCGGTCCATGATGGTTACTGTACAGTGGGAGGTATATCGGTCCGTGATGGTTACTGTACAGTGGGAGGTATGTCGGGGTGTGATGGTTACTGTACAGTGGGAGGTATGTCGGAATGTGATGGTTACTGTACAGTGGGAGGTATGTCGGGGTGTGATGGTTACTGTACAGTGGGAGGTATGTCGGGGTGTGATGGTTACTGTACAGTGGGAGGTATGTCGGGGTGTGATGGTTACTGTACAGTGGGAGGTATGTCGGGGTGTGATGGTTACTGTACAGTGGGAGGTATGTCGGGGTGTGATGGTTACTGTACAGTGGGAGGTATGTCGGGCCGTGATGTTTACTGTACAGTGGGAGGTATGTCGGGGTGTGATGGTTACTGTACAGTGGGAGGTATGTCGGGGTGTGATGGTTACTGTACAGTGGGAGGTATGTCGGGCTGTGATGGTTACTGTGTAGTGGGAGGTCTGTCGGGGTGTGATGGTTACTGTACAGTGGGAGGTCTGTCGGGGTGTGATGGTTACTGTACAGTGGGAGGTATGTCGGTCCGTGATGGTTACTGTACAGTGGGAGGTATGTCGGTCCGTGATGGTTTCTGTACAGTGGGAGGTATGTCGGTCCGTGATGGTTACTGTACAGTGGGAGGTATATCGGTCCGTGATGGTTACTGTACAGTGGGAGGTATGTCGGTCCGTGATGGTTTCTGTACAGTGGGAGGTATGTCGGGGTGTGATGGTTACTGTACAGTGGGAGGTATGTCGGAATGTGATGGTTACTGTACAGTGGGAGGTATGTCGGGGTGTGATGGTTACTGTACAGTGGGAGGTATGTCGGGGTGTGATGGTTGCTGTACAGTGGGAGGTATGTCGGGGTGTGATTGTTACTGTACAGTGGGAGGTATGTCGGGGTGTGATGGTTACTGTACAGTGGGAGGTATGTCGGGCCGTGATGGTTACTGTGCAGTGGGAGGTATGTCGGGGTGTGATGGTTACTGTACAGTGGGAGGTATGTCGGGGTGTGATGGTTACTGTACAGTGGGAGGTATGTCGGGCTGTGATGGTTACTGTGCAGTGGGAGGTATGTCGGGTCGTGATGGTTATTGTACAATGGGAGGTATGTTGCGCCGTGATGGTTACTGTACAGTGGGACGCATGTTAGGCCGTGACGGTTACTGCTCAGTGTGAGGTATGTCGGGTCGTGATGGTTAGTGTATAGTGTGAGTTATGTCGGGCTTTGATGGTTACTGTACAATGGGAGGGTAGGTCAGGCCGTGACGGTTACTATACAGTGGGATGTATGTCTTGCCGTGTTGGTTACTGTGCAATGGGATGAATGTAGGGTCGTGATGGTGAGTGTACGGTGGGAGGTATGTCGGGCTGTGATGGTTACTGTACAGTGGGAGGTATGTCGAGGTGTGATGGTTACTGTACAGTGGGAGGTATGTCGGATCGTGATGGTTTCTGTACAGTGGGAGGTATGTCGGGCCGTGATGCTTACTGTACAGTGGGAATTATGTCGGATCGTGATGGTTACTGTACAGTGGGAGGTATGTTGGGCCGTGATGGTTACTATACAGTGGGAGGTATGTCGGATCGTGATGGTTACTATACAATGGGAGGTATGTCTGGTCTTGATGGTTACTGTACAGTGCGAGGTATGTCGGGCCGTGATGGTTAATGTACCGTGGGAGGTATATCGGACTGTGATGGTTACTGTACGGTTGGAGGTATGTCGGGGTGTGATGGTTACTGTTCAGTGGGAAGTATGTTGGACCGCGATGGTTAGTGTACAGTGGGAGGTATGTCGGGCCGTGACGGTTATTGTACTTTGGGAGGTATGTCAGGCCGTGATTGTTACTGTACAGTGGGAGGTATGTCGGGCCGTGATGGTTAATGTACAGTGGGAGATATGTCGGGCTGTGATGGTTACTGTACGGTGGGAGGTATGTCGAGCTGTGATGGTTGCTGTAAAATGGGAGGTATGTCGGTCCGTGTTGGTTACTGTACAGTGCGAGGTATGTAGGACCGTGATGGTTACTGTACAGTGGGAGGTATGTCGAGCCGAGACGTTATTGTAAAGTGGGAGGAATGTCGGGATGTGATGGTTACTGTATAGTGGGTGGTCTGTCGAACCGTGATGGTTAGTGTACAGTGGGAGGTAGGTCGGGATGTGACGATAACTGCACAGTGGGATATATGTCAGGCCATGATGGTTACTGTGCAGTGGGAGATGAGTCGGGCCGTGACGGTTGGTGTATAGTGAGAGCTACGTCGTGTCGTGATCGTTACTCTAAAATGGGAGGTATTTCGGTCCATGATGGTTACTGTGAAATGGGAGTTATGTCGGGCCGTGTTGGTTACTGTACAGTGGGAGGTATGTCGAGCCGTGATGGTTACTGTACAGTGGGAGGTATGTCGGGGTGTGATGGTTACTGTACAGTGGGAGGTATGTCGGATCGTGATGGTTACTGTTCAGTGGGAGGTATGTCGGGGTGTGATGGTTACTGTACAGTGGGAGGTATGTTGGATCGTGCTGGTTACTACACAATGGGAGGTATGTTGGGCCGTGGTGGTTACTATACAGTGGGAGGTATGTCGGGTCGTGATGTTTACTGTACAATGGGACGTCTGTCGGGCCATGATGGTTACTGTACAATGGGAAGTATATCGGGCCGTGATGCTTACTGTACAATGGGAGGTATGTCGGGTCGTGGTGGTTACTGTGCAGTGGGAGATATGTCGGGCCGTGATGGTTACTGTACACATGGAGGTATGTCGGGCCGTGATGGTTACTGTACACAGGGAGGTATGTTAGACCGTCCGGTTACTGTGCAGTGGGAGGTATGTCGACCGTGATGCTTACCATACAGGGGCAGTCATGTCGGGCCCTTGTGGTTACTGTACCGTGGGAAGAATGTCGTGCCGTGATGGTTACTGTTCAGTGGGAGGTATGTGGTGCCGTGACAGTTATTGTTCATTGGGAGGTATGTCGGGCCGTGATGGCTCCTGGACACTGGGTGTTATGTCGGGCTGTGATGGTTAGTGTACAGTGGGAGGTGTGTCGGGCCGTGGTGGCTCCTCTATGGTGGGATGTATAGGGCCGTGGCGTTTACTGTACAGCGGGAGGTATGTCGGACCGTGATGGATCCTGTACTTTGTGAGGTCTGTCGGGCCGTTTTGGTTACTGTACAGTGGGAGGTATGTTGGGCCGTGATGGTTACTGTATGGTGGGAGGTATGTCGACCGTGATGGTTACCGAAAAGGGGGAGTTATGTCGGGCCCTTATGGTTACTGTACAGTGGGATGTATGTCGGGCCGTGATGGTTACTGTACAGTGGGATGTATGTCGGGCCGTGATGGTTACTGTATAGTGGGAGGTATGTCGGGCCGTGATGGTTATTGTACAGTGGGAGGTATGTCGGGCCGTGATGGTTACTGTATAGTGGGAGGTATTTTGGGCCATGATGGTTACTGTACAGTGGGATGTATGTCGGGCCGTGATGGTTACTGTATAGTGGGAGGTATGTTGGGCCGTGATGGTTACTGTACAGTGGGAGGTGTTTTGGGCCGTGATGGTTACTGTACAGTGGGAGGTATATTGGATCATGATGGTTACTGTCCAGTGGGAGGTATGTTGGACCGCGATGGTTTCTGTACAGTGGGAGGTATGTTGGGCTGTGATGGTTACTGTACAGAGGGCGATGTTGTATTTACTGTACTCTGGGAGGTATTTGGGGCCGTGAAAGTTACTATACTTTGGGGGGTATGTCGGGCCGTGATAGTTACTGTACAGTGGGAGGTGTGTCGGACCGTGATGTTTCCTGTACTTTGGTAGTTAGGTCGGGCTGTGATATTCCCTGTACGGAGGGAGGTACGTCGTGCCGTGTTGGTTACTGTACAGTGAGAGGTGTGTCAGGCCATGTAAGTTACTGTACAGTGGGAGATATGTCCGGACATGATGGTTACTGTAGAGTGGGAGGTGCGTCGGTCCGTGATGGTTACTCTACAGTGGGAGGTATGTCGGGCCGCGATGGTTACTGTACAGTGGGAGGAATGTCGGGGTGTGATTGTTACTGTACAGTGGGAGGTATGTCGGGGTGTGATGGTTACTGTGCAGTGGGAGGTCTGTCGGGGTGTGATGGTTACTGTACAGTGGGAGTTATGTCGGGGTGTGATGGTTTCTGTACAGTGGGAGGTATGTCGGTCCGTGATGGTTACTGTACAGTGGGAGGTATGTCGGTCCGTGATGGTTTCTGTACAGTGGGAGGTATGTCGGGGTGTAATGGTTACTGTACAGTGGGAGGTATGTCGGGATGTGATGGTTACTGTACAGTGGGAGGTATGTCGGGGTGTGATGGTTACTGTACAGTGGGAGGTATGTCGGGGTGTAATGGTTACTGTACAGTGGGAGGTATGTCGGGATATGATGGATACTGTACAGTGGGAGGTATGTCGGGATGTGATGGTTACTGTACAGTGGGAGGTATGTCGGTGTGTGATGGTTACTCTACGGTGGGAGGTATGTCGGGGGGTGATGGTTACTGTACAGTGGGAGGAATGTCGGGGTGTGATGGTTACTGTACAGTGGGAGGTATGTCGGGGTGTAATGGTTACTGTACAGTGGGAGGTATGTCGGGGTGTGATGGTTACTGTACAGTGCGAGGTTTGTCGGGCTGTGATGGTTACTGTACAGTGGGAGGTATGTCGGGCCTTGATGGTTACTGTACAGTGGGAGGTATGTCGGGGTGTGATGGTTACTGTACAGTGGGAGGAATGTCGGGGTGTGATGGTTACAGTACAGTGGGAGGTATGTCGGGCCTTGATGGTTACTGTACAGTGGGAGGTATGTCGGGCTGTGATGGTTACTGTACAGTGGGAGGTATGTCGGGCTGTGATGGTTACTGTATAGTGGGAGGAATGTCGGGGTGTGATGGTTACTGTATAGTGGGAGGTATGTCGGGCCTTGATGGTTACTGTACAGTGGGAGGTATGTCGGGCCTTGATGGTTACTGTACAGTGGGAGGTATGTCGGGCTGTGATGGTTACTGTACAGTGGGAGGTATGTCGGGGTGTGATGGTTACTGTACAGTGGGAGGTATGTCGGGGTGTGATGGTTACAGTACAGTGGAAGATATGTCGGGGTGTGATGGTTACTGTACAGTGGGAGGTATGTCGGGGTGTGATGGTTACTGTACAGTGGGAGGTATGTCGGGGTGTGATGGTTACTGTACAGTGGGAGGTATGTCGGGGTGTGATGGCTACTGTACAGTGGGAGGTATGTCGGGGTGTGATGGTTACTGTACAGTGGGAGGTATGTCGGGGTGTGATGGTTACTGTACAGTGGGAGGTATGTCGGGGTGTGATGGTTACTGTACAGTGGGAGGTATGTCGGGGTGTGATGGTTACTGTACAGTGGGAGGTATGTCGGGCTGTGTTGGTTACTGTGCAGTGGAAGGTATGTCGGGTCGTGATGGTTACTGTACAATGGAAGGTATGTCGGGCCGTGATGGTTACTGTACAGTGGGAGCTATGTCGGGTCGTGATGTTTATTGTACAATGGAAGGTATGTCGGGCCGTGATGGTTACTGTACAATGGGAGGTATGTTGCGCCGTGATGGTTACTGTACAGTGGGACGTATGTTAGGCCGTGACGGTTACTGCTCAGTGTGAGGTATGTCGGGTCGTGATGGTTAGTGTACAGTGTGAGTCATGTCGGGCTTTGATGGTTACTGTACAATGGGAGGGTATGACAGGCCGTGACGGTAACTATACAGTGGGATGTATGTCTTGCCGTGTTGGTTCCTGTGCAATGGGATGAATGTAGGGTCGTGATGGTGAGTGTACGGTGGGAGGTATGTCGGGGTGTGATGGTTACTGTACAGTGGGAGGTATGTTGGGCTGTGATGGTTTCTGTACAGTGGGAGGTATGTCAGGCCGTGATGCTTACTGTACAGTGGGAGGTATGTCGGGGTGTGATGGTTACTGTACAGTGGGAGGTATGTTGGGCTGTGATGGTTACTGTACAGTGGGAGGTATGTCGGGGTGTGATGGTTAATTTACAATGGGAGGTATGTCGGGGTGTGATGGTTACTGTACAGTGGGAGGTATGTTGGGCTGTGATGGGTACTGTACAGTGGGAGGTATGTCGGGGTGTGATGGTTACTGTACAGTGGGAGGTATGTCGGGGTGTGATGGTTACTGTACAGCGGGAGGTATGTCGGGGTGTGATGGTTACTATACAGTGGGAGCTATGTCGGACCGTGATGGTTACTGTAAAGTGGGAGGTATGTCGGGCTGTGATGGTTACTGTACAGTGGGAGGTATGTCGGGCCGTGATGGTTACTGTACAATGGGAGGTATGTTTGGCTGTGTTGGTTACTGTGCAATGGGAGGTATGTCGGGTCGTGATGGTTACTGTACAATGGAAGGTATGTCGGGCCGTGATGGTTACTGTACAATGGGAGGTATGTTGCGCCGTGATGGTTACTGTACAGTGGGACGTATGTTAGGCCGTGACGGTTACTGCTCAGTGTGAGGTATGTCGGGTCGTGATGGTTAGTGTACAGTGTGAGTTATGTCGGGCTTTGATGGTTACTGTACAATGGGAGGGTATGACATTCCGTGACGGTTACTATACAGTGGGATGTATGTCTTGCCGTGTTGGTTCCTGTGCAATGGGATGAATGTAGGGTCGTGATGGTGAGTGTACGGTGGGAGGTATGTCGGGGTGTGATGGTTACTGTACAGTGGGAGGTATGTTGGGCTGTGATGGTTTCTGTACAGTGGGAGGTATGTCAGGCCGTGATGCTTACTGTACAGTGGGAGGTATGTCGGGGTGTGATGGTTACTGTACAGTGGGAGGTATGTTGGGCTGTGATGGTTACTGTACAGTGGGAGGTATGTCGGGGTGTGATGGTTAATTTACAATGGGAGGTATGTCGGGGTGTGATGGTTACTGTACAGTGGGAGGTATGTTGGCCTGTGATGGGTACTGTACAGTGGGAGGTATGTCGGGGTGTGATGGTTACTGTACAGTGGGAGGTATGTCGGGGTGTGATGGTTACTGTACAGCGGGAGGTATGTCGGGGTGTGATGGTTACTATACAGTGGGAGCTATGTCAGACCGTGATGGTTACTGTACAGTGGGAGGTATGTCGGGCTGTGATGGTTACTGTACAGTGGGAGGTATGTCGGGCCGTGATGGTTACTGTACAATGGGAGGTATGTTGCGCCGTGATGGTTACTGTACAGTGGGACGTATGTCAGGCCGTGATGGTTACTGCACAGTGTGAGGTATGTCAGGTCGTGATAGTTAGTGTACAGTGTGAGGTATGTCGGGCTTTGATGGTTACTGTACAATGGGAGGGTATGTCAGGCCGTGACGGTTACTATACAGTGGGATGTATGTCTTGCCGTGTTGGTTACTGTGCAATGGGATGAATGTAGGGTCGTGATGGTGAGTGTTCGGTGGGAGGTATGTTGGGCTGTGTTGGTTACTGTACAGTGGGAGGTATGTCGGGTTGTAATGGTTACTTTACAGTGGGAGGTATGTCTGGCTGTGTTGGTTACTGTACAGTGGGAGGTATGTCGGTTCCTGATGGTTACTGTACAATGGGAGGTATGTCGGGCCATGATGGTTACTGCATATTTGGAGATACATGGGGCCGTGATGCTTACTGTACAGTGGGAGGTTTGTTGCGCCATGATGGTTACTGCACAGTGGGAGGTATGTCGGCCCGTGATGGTTGCTGTATAGTGGGAGGTATTTGAGGGCCGTGATGGTTACTGTACAATGGGAGGTTTGTAGCGCCGTGATGGTTACTGTACAGTGGGAGGTATGTCAGGCCGTGACGGTGACTGCACCGTGGGAGGTATGTCGGGTCGTGATGGTTACTATACAGTGGGATGTATGTCTTGCCGTGTTTGTTCCTGTGCAATGGGATGTATGTAGGGTTGTGATTGTGACTGTACTTTGGGAGGAATGTCGGGCCATGACGGTTACTGTACAATGGGAGGTATGTCGTGGGGTGATCGTGACTGTACAGTGAGAGGTATGTCAGGCGGCGACGGTTACTGTACAGTGGGAGGTATGTCGGGCCGTGATGTTTACTGTACAGTGGGCGGTATGTCAGGTTGTGATGGTGACTGTACAGTGGGAGGTATGTCGAGCTGTGAAAGTTACTGTAAATTGGGAGGTATGTCGGGCCGTGATGGTTACTGTACAGTTTGAGGTATGTTGGGAAGTGATGGTGACTGTACAGTCGGAGGTATGTTTGGCCGTGATGGCTACTGTACTGTGGGATGTATTTTGGGTTCTGTCGGTTACTGTGCAGTGGGCGATATATCAGGCCGTGATGGTTACTGTACAGTGGGAGGTATGTCGGGCATTGACGGTTACTGTACAGTGGGAGGTATGTCGGGCCGCGATGATTACTGTCCAGTGGATGAATGTGGAGCCGTGATCATTACTGTACAGGGCCGAGATGGTTACTGTAGATTGCGAGGCATGTTCGACGGTGATGGTTACTGTACAGTTGGAGGTATGTCGGGGTGTGATGGTTACTGTACAGTGGGAGGTATGTCGGGGTGTGATGGTTACTGTACAGTGGGAGGTATGTCGGGGTGTGATGGTTACTGTACAGAGGGAGGTATGTCGGGGTGTGATGGTTACTGTACAGTGGGACGTATGTCGGGCCGCGATGGTTACTGTACAGTGGGAGGTATGTTGGGTTGTGATGGTTGCTGTCGAGTGGTAGGTATGTCAGGCCGTGATGGTAACTGTACAGTGGAAGATATATCTGGCCGTGACGTTTACTGTAGAGTGGGAGGTATGTCAGGCTGAGATGGTAACTCTACAGTGGGATGACTGGCGGGCCGTGATGGATACTGTAGAGTGGTAGGTGTGTCGGGCCGAGAGCGTTACTGTGGACTGGGAGGCGTGTTCGACCATGACGGTTACTGTACAGTGGGAGGTATTTGGGGCTATGATGGTTACTGTAACAGTGGGAGTTGTGTTGCGCCGTGATGGTTATGTACAATGTGAGGTATGTCAGGCCGTGATGGTTACAGTACAATGGGAGGTATGTCAGTCCGTGATGATTACTGTAGAGTGGGAAGTTTGTCGGACCGTGATGGTTACTGTACAATGTGAGGAAAGTCGCGCCGTGACGGTTACTGTACAGTGGGAGGCATGTCAGGCCGTGATTGTTACTGTACAATGGGAGTTATATCGGGCCGTGATGGTTACTGTACAATGGGAGGTATGTCCGAAGGTGGTGGTTACTGTACAGTGGGAGTTATGTCGGCAAATGATGGTTATAGTACAGTGGGAGGTATGTTGGGCTGTGATGGTTACTGTACAGTGGGAGGTATGACGGGCCGTGATGGCTCCTGGACACTGGTTGCTATGTCGGGTTGTGATGGTTAGTGTACAGTGGGAGGTGTGTCGGGCCGTGGTGATTCCTGTACGGTGGGAGGTCTGTCGGGCCGTGTTGGTTACTGTACAGTGAGAGGTATGTCGGACCGTGATAGTAACTGTACAGTGGGAGATATGCCGGGCCGTGATGGGTACTGTACAGTGGGAGGAATGTCGGGTCGTGATGGTTACTGTACAGTGGGAGGTATGTCGGGGTGTGATGGTTACTATACAGTGGGAGGTATGTCGGGGTGTGATGGTTACTATACATTGGGAGGTATGTCGAGCCGTGACGTTATTGTACAGTGGGAGGAATGTCGGGGTGTGATGGTTACTGTACAGTGGGAGGTATGTCAGGGTGGGATGGTTACTGTACAGTGGGTGGTCTGTCGAACCGTGATGGTTAGTGTACAGTGGGAGGTATGTCGGGGTGTGATGGTTACTGTACAATGGGAGGTATGTCGGGCCGTGATGGTTAGTGTACAGTGGGAGGTAGGTCGGGATGTGATGATAACTGCACAGTGGGATATATGTCAGGCCATGATGGTTACTGCGCAGTGTGAGATGTGTCGGGCCGTGACGGTTGCTGTATAGTGAGAGGTACGTCGGGTCGTGATCGTTACTCTAAAATGGGAGGTATGTCGGTCCATGATGGTTACTGTGAAATGGGAGTTATGTCGGGCCGTGTTGGTTACTGTACAGTGGGAGGTATGTCGGGCCGTGATGGTTACTCTACAGTGGGAGTTATGTCGGGGTGTGATGTTTACTGTACAATGGGAGGTATGTCGGTCCATGATGGTTACTGTGAAATGGGAGTTATGTCGGGCCGTGTTGGTTACTGTACAGTGGGATGTATGTCAGGGTGTGATGGTTACTGTACAGTGGGAGGTATGTCGGGGTGTGATGGTTACTGTACAGTGGGAGTTATGTCGGGCCGTGATGGTTACTGTACAGTGGGAGGTATGTCGGGCCGTGATGGTTACTGTACAGTGGGAGGTATGTCGGATCGTGATGGTTACAATACAGTGGGAGGTATGTCGGGTCGTGATGTTTACTGTACAATGGGAGGTATGTCGGGTCGTGATGTTTACTGTACAATGGGAGGTATGTTGGGCCGTGATGGTTACTATACAGTGGGAGGTATGTCGGGCCGTGATGGTGACTGTACAGTGGGAGGTATGTCGGATCGTGCTGGTTACTACACAATGGGAGGTATGTTGGGCCGTGATGGTTACTATACAGTGGGAGGTATGTCGGGTCGTGATGTTTACTGTACAATGGGTCGTCTGTCGGGCCATGATGGTTACTGTACGATGGGAAGTATATCGGGCTGTGATGCTTACTGTACAATGGGAGGTATGTCGGGCCGTGATGGTTACTGTACACAGGGAGGTATTTTAGACCGTCCGGTTACTGTGCAGTGGGAGGTATGTCGACCGTGATGGTTACTATACAGGGGCAGTTATGTCGGGCCCTTATGGTTACTGTACCGTGGGAAGAATGTCGGGCCGTGATGGTTACTGTTCAGTGGGAGGCATGTGGTGCCGTGACAGTTATTGTTCATTGGGAGGTATGTCGGGCCTTAATGGCTCCTGGACACTGGGTGCTATGTCGGGCTGTGATGGTTAGTGTACAGTGGGAGGTATGTCGGGCCGTGGTGGTTCCTCTATGGTGGGATGTATAGGGCCGTGGCGTTTACTGTACAGCGGGAGGTATGTCGGACCGTGATGGATTCTGTACTTTGTGAGGTCTGTCGGGCCGTTTTGGTTACTGTGTAGTGGGATGTATGTCGGGCCGTGATGGTTACTGTACAGTGGGAGGTATGTCAGGCCATGACGTTTATTGTACATTGGGAGGTATGTCGGGCCATGATTGTTACTGTACCGTGGGAGGTATGTCAGGCCGTGATGGTTAATGTACAATAGGAGGTATGTCGTGCCGTGACGGTTATTGTACATTGGGAGGTATGTCGGGGCATGATTGTTACTGTACTGTGGTAGGTATGTCGGGGTGTGATGGTTACAGTACAGTGGGAGATATGTCGGGGTGTGATGGTTACTGTACAGTGGGAGGTATGTCGGGGTGTGATGGTTACTGTACAGTGGGAGGTATGTCGGGGTGTGATGGTTACTGTACAGTGGGAGGTATGTCGGGGTGTGATGGTTACTGTACAGTGGGAGGTATGTCGGGGTGTGATGGTTACTGTACAGTGGGAGGTATGTCGGGGTGTGATGGTTACTGTAAAATGGGAGATATGTTGGGGTGTGATGGTTACTGTGCCGTGAAGATTACCGTACAATGGGATGGATGTTGGGACGTGATGGTTACTGTACGGTGGGAGGCATGTCGACCGTGATGGTTACCGAAAAGAGGGAGTTACGTCGGGCCCTTATGGTTACTGTACAGTGGGAGGTATGTCGGGCCGTGATGGTTACTGTACAG